>NC_139798.1:334290-436092 GCF_965231275.1 Zosterops lateralis
GAAAAAATTGGAAGGAAAATAAAAGATGAAAATGGAGAAATTTGGGAAAATTTTGGGGGAAAAAATGGGGTGAAAATGGAAATAAATGGGGAAAGAATGAGAAAATTTAGGAAAAAAGAAAGACAAAAAAATTGGGGAAAAAAGAGAAAAAATTGGGATAAAAAGAACAAAATTGGGAAAAATCGAGGAAAATTTGGGAAAAAATTGGGGAAAAATTTGGGAAAATACAAAAAAATAGGAAAAAATTGGTTAAAATTGGGGGAAACAGGGAAAGAATTGGGGAAAAAATGGGGAAAAATTGGGGAAAATTTGGAAAAATTAGGGAAAAATTTGGGCGAAAATGGGAAAAAAATTGGGGAAAAAATGGGGAAAAAATCAGGAAAAACTGGGAAAAAATGGGGAAATTTGGGGGGAAAATGGGAAAAAATTGGGGGAAAAAATTGGGAAAAAATTGAGGAAAAATTGAGAAAAAATTGGGGGAAAATTTGGGAAAAAATTGGGAAAAAATTAGGAAAAAATGGGGAAAAACGGGAAAAATGGGGAAAAAATTGGGGGAAAATGGGGAAAATAGGGAGAAGAATTGATTTTGAAAAGGAAAATAATTAGTAAAAAATGTGAAAAAAATTAGGAAAAAATGGCGAAAATTGCAGAAAAAAAGGGGAAAAAAATCAGGAAAAACGAGAGCAAAAGTTGGGGGAAAAATTGGGGAAAAATGGGAAAAAATGAGGAAAAAATTGGGGAAAAACATGAAAAATTGAAAAATTGGGAAAAATGGAGAAAAAAAGGAAAAAATTGGGAAAAATTGTGAAAAATTGGGGAAAATTGTGAAAAAATGGGAAAATAAGGGGTGGAAAGGGGAAAAAAAGGGAAAATATGGGGAAAAGTCAGGAAAAAATTGGGAAAAATGGGGGAAAATTGTGGAAAAAATTGGGAAAATGGAAAAAAAAGTGGGAAAAATGGGAAAAAATTGGGGAAAAAATGGGAAAAAATTGGGAAAATTTGATGAAAAAATTGGGAAAAAATTGGGAAAAAATTGGAAAAAATTGGGGAGAAAATGGGTAAAAAACAGAAAAAAATGGGAAAAAATTGGGAAAATTTGGGGAAAAATACTAAAAAAAATAGAAAAAATTGGTTAAAATTGGCGGGGAAATTGGGAGAAAATTGTGGGAAAAATGGGGAAAAAATGGGAAAAACTGGGAAAAAAATGAGAAAAAAATGTGAAAAAAATAGGGGAAAATAAAATTGGAAAAATTGGGAAAAATGAGAAAAATTGAGGGAAAATTGAGACAAAACTGTAATTTTTAGGAATATATTAATATTTTTTTCTTTTCCAGGCCCCGCCCCCCCGGAAGTTCCACCAATCCTCCTTTCCCTTTGGCCCCGCCCCCTTTGCCCAGGCCCCGCCCCCGGGCCCCTCCAGCCAATCAGATTCCGGCTCAGCAGATCCGGGCCAGCTCAAGGACAATGGGGAGAGACCACGACCAGGGTCAGTGACCTTTGACCCCGGAGGGAACAAAGGGCTCCAAAATGAGCCAAAAATGGGGAAAAAATGATGAAGAAAAGATGGAAAAATTGTTTAAAAAATGGTCAAAATTTTTATCTAAAAATGGTCAAAAAATGACACAAGAAATTATCTAAAAATGGTCAAAAAATGGTTAAAAAATGACCCAAAAATGACCAAAAATTTGACCCAAAAAAAGTCAAAAAATGACCCAAAAATGAACTAAAAATGACCCAAAATTTGACTCCAAAATGATCAAAAAATGACCAAAAAATGGTCAAAAAATGACCCGAAATGAACCAAAAATGACCCAAAAATTTGACCCAAAAAAGTCAAAAATGACCCAAAAATGACCAAAAAATGGTAAAAAAATGGTCAAAAAAATGACCCAAAATGAACTAAAAATGACCCAAAAAAATCTAAAAATGATCAAAAAATGGTTAAAAATTATCCAAAAATGACCAAAAAATGGCCCAAAAATGACCCAAAAATGGTAAAAAAATGGTCAAAAAAATGATCTAAAATGACCCAAAAATTTGACCCAAAAAAGTCAAATAATGACCCAAAAATTATTTAAAAATTACTCAGAAAGTGGTCAAAAAATGACCCAAAATTACCCAAAAATGACCCAAAAAATTTGACCCAAAAATGGTCAAAAAATGATCCAAAAAATAACTCAAAATTACCCAAAAAATTGACTCAAAAATGACCCAAAAATGACCCAAAATTTGACCTAAAAATTATCAAAAAATGATCAAAAAAGACCCAAAATTTTGACCCAAAAAAGTCAAAAAATGACCCAAAAATGACCCAAATATGGGCCAAAAAATGGTAAAAAACGACCCGAAGAATGATGAAAAAATGTCAAAAAAAATCCAAAAAAATCCAATAAATCCCCAAAAATTTCGGAAAAAAATCCAAAAAAAATCAGAAAAAAATCCAAAAAAAATCAGAAAAAAATTTTAAAAAAACCCCAAAAAATCTGAAAAAAATTCCAAAAAAATCCCCAAAAAATTAAAAAAAAATTCTTAAAAATTTTAAAAAAAACAAAAAAATTCCGAATTTTTTTCTGAGTGACCTTTGACCCCTGAGTGACCCCTGAGTGACCTTTGTGTGACCTTTGACCTCTGAGCGACCCCAAAATGACCCAAAAATACTGAAAAAAAATCCTCAAAAATGACCCAAAAATTGCTAAAAAATGGCACAAAAAAAAGATCAAAACTGGTTAAAAATGGTTAAAAAATTATTAAAAAATGATCAAAAAATGGTAAAAAAATTAATAAAAATGAATCAAAAATGGTGAAAAAATGGTTCGAAAATTATTTTTAAATGGTTAAAAAATAAAGAAAAAATAATCAAAAAATGATCAAAAAATTCTTTAAAAATTATTCAAAAATGACCCAAAAATGATCAAAAAATGGTCCAAAAATGCTCCAAAAATTATCAAAAAATGACCCAAAAATTGTCAAAAAATGACCCAAAAATGATCAAAAAATGGTCAAAAAATTATTTAAAAAATGGTCAAAAAATGACTTAAAAATTATTGAAAAATGACCCCAAAAAAGCCCCAAAAATTATCAAAAAATGGTCAAAAAGTTGTTTAAAGTTATTGAAAATGACCCAAAAAAGCCTCAAAAATTATCAAAAAATGACCCAAAAATGATGAAAAAGAGTCCAAAAAAAGCCCCAAAATTTGTCCAAAAAAGCCTCAAAAATGAGATGAAAAAATTGTCAAAAAAATCCCCAAAAATCCAAAAAAAATCCCCAAAAATTTCGAAAAAAATCCCCAAAAAAATTGGAAAAAATTAAAAAAAAAATTTAAAAAAAAATCCGAAAAAAAAATTCAAAAAAATGCCAAAAAATCAGAAAAAAATCCAGAAAAAAATTCTAAAAAAATCCAAAAAAAATCCAAAAAAATTCCGAATTTTTTCCTGAGTGACCTTTGACCCCTGAGTGACCTTTGAGTGACCTTTGTGTGACCTTTGACCCCCAGGAGCCGCTGGAGTCGCCGCGTCGGATTCGCCGCCCCCCGAGGGACCTGCTGGGGACCCCCGGGCACAGTGAGGCTGAAAATGATCCAAAATCCACAAAAATCACCCAAAAATGACCCAAAATGACCCAAAAATCATAAAATTCACCCAAAAATGACCCAAAATGACCCAAAAATCATAAAATTCACCCAAAATACCCCAAAAATGACCCAAAAATCACCAAAAATCGACCCAAAAATGACCCAAAAATGATCAAAAAATGGTCAAAAAATGAGGCAAAAATTACCCAAAAATGCCCCAAAAATTTGATCCAAAAAGGTCAAAAAATGACCCAAAAATGGTCAAAAAATGGTCCAAAAAATGACCCAAAAATGACCCAAAAATTGTTAAAAAATGGTAAAAAAATGGTCAAAAATGACCCAAAATTTGACCCCGAAAAAGTCAAAAAATGACCCAAAAATGATCAAAAAATGATCCAGAAATGACCCAAAAATGACCCAAAATCCACAAAATTCACCCAAAAATGGCCCAAAAATGGGTCAAAAATACCAAAATCTGAATTTGTGACACAGAAAACCTGAAAATTCCCGGAAAAAATCCGAAAAAAAATTTCCAAGTTCTGACCAAAAAATCCCAATTTTTGACCCAAAAAATTCCCAAATTTTCATCCAAAATTTCTCCAATTTTGACCCAAAAATTTCCCAATTTTTGCCTCAAAAAATTCCCAATTTTTGCCTCAAAAATTCCAAATTTTCACCCAAAAATTCCCAAATTTTGACCCAAAAAATTCCCAAATTCTGCCTCAAAAATTCACAAATTTTTGACCGAAAATTCCCAAATTTTCACTCAAAATTTCCCCAATTTTGACCCAAAAAACTGCAAAATTTGACCCCAAAAAACTCCCAAATTCTGCCTCAAAAATTCTCAATTTTTGACAAAAAAAATTCTCAAATTTTGACCCAAAAAACTCCAAAATAGACTCAAAAACCCCCAAATTTTGACCCAAAAATTCCCAATTTTTGCCTCAAAAACCCCCCAAATTTGGCACCAAAAATTCCCAAATTTTAACCAAAAAAACCCCAAATTCTGCCTCAAATATTCTCAAATTTTGCCCCAAAATTTCCCGTTTTCTGCATCAAAAATTCTCTGGTTTTGACACAAAATTCCCCAAATTTTGCCCAGAAAATTCCCAATTTTTACCTCAAAAATTTCTCAAATTCTGCCAAAAAAATTCCCAAATTTTGCCCCAAAATATTCCCAAATTTTGGCCCAAAAATTTCCTATTTTTTGCCCCAAAATTCTCAAATTTTCACCCCAAAAAAATCCCTCAAATTTTGACCCGAAAATTCCCAGATTTTGACCAAAATTTCCACCCAAATTCTGACCCCAAAAAATGCCAAATTTTGACCGAAAAATACTCAAAATTTGACCCAAAAAGCCCCAAGTTTTCACCCAAAAATTTCTCAAATTCTGCCTCAAATATTCTTTATTTTTGACCCCAAAATTTCCCAAAATCTGCTTTAAAAATTCTCAAATTTTGCCCAAAAAATCCCCGAGATTTTCACAAAAAAATTCCCAAATTTTTGACTGAAAAATCCTCAAATTTTGACCCAAAAAAACCCAAATTCTGCCCCAAAAAAACCCAAATTTTGCCCCAAAAAACCCCAAATTTTCACTCAAAAAAACCCCAAATACTGACCCAAAAAACCCAAATTTTGACCTCAAAAAATTCCCAAATTCTGCTTCAAATTTTCTCAATTTTTGACCCAAAAGTTTCCCAAATTTTGACCCAAAAATTCTCAATTTTTGATGCAAAATTTCCCAAATTCTGTCGCAAAAATTTTCCATTTTTGTCCCAAAAATTCCTCAAATTTTTACCCAAAATTTCCCAATTTTTGCCTGAAAAATTTCCCAAATTCTGCCCCAAAATTTCCCATTTTTGCCTCAAAAATTCCCGAATTTTGACCAAAAAACCTGAAATTTTCACCCAAAAATTCCCAAAATTTGCCCTAAAATTTCCTGGTTTTTGCCTCAAAAATTCTCGAATTTTGACCGAAAATGTCCCAATTCTTGACCCAAAAAATTCCAAATTTTGACTCAAAAAATGCCAAATTTTCCCCCAAAATGCCCCATATTTTGATCCAAAAAATTTCAAATTTTCACCAAAAAAAATTCCAAATTCTTCCCCAAAAAATTCCCAAATTTTCAACCAAAAATTCCCAAATTTTGCCTCAAAAAAACCCAAATTTTCACCCAAAATTTCCCCAATTTTCACCCAAAAAATGCCAAATTTTGACTCAAAAATTCTCAAATTTTGACCCCAAAGTTCCCAAATTTTGCATCAAATATTCTCAAATTTTGACCCAAAAAGTGCCAAATTTTCACCCAAAACTCCCAAATTTTGACCCAAAAATTCCCAAATTTTGACCCAAATATTTTCAAGTTTTGATCCAAAAAAATTCAAATTTTCACCAAAAAAAATTCGAAATTCTTCCCCAAAAAATTCCCAAATTTTCACCCAAAAATTCCCAAATTCTGCCCCCAAAATGTCCCAAAATTTTGACCCAAAAAATGCCAAATTTTGCCCCAAAAAACCCAATTTTTGACGCAAAATTTCCCCAATTTTGACCCAAAGTTCCCAATTTTCGCCTAAAAAAATTCCCAAATTTTGCCCCCAAAAAACCCCAAATTTTGCCCGAAAATTCCCTTTTTTCTGCTTTAAAAATTTCTCAAATATTTTTATTTTCCCCCCCAGGTCTCCCCCCGTTTTTGGCGGAATTTTGGCGTCGCTGTTTCCGGCCCCTCCCCCCGGCCCCGCCCACGGAACCGCCCAGTGAACTCGAGGTGGGGCAAAAATCCCCAAAAATATCCCAAAAATCACCCAAAAATGGCCCAAAAATATCCCAAAAATCACCCAAAAATGGCCCAAAAAATGACCCAAAAATGGCCCAAAAATGACCCAAAATGGCCCAAAAATGCCCCAAAAATGACCCAAAAAATGACCCAAAAATGACCCAAAAATGACCCAAAAATCCCCAAAAAATGACCCAAAAATGACGCAAAAAATGACCGAAAAATGGCCCAAAAATGGCCCAAAAATGAACCAAAAATGGTCCAAAAATGACACAAAAATGACCCAAAAATGACCCAAAAATCCCTTAAAAATGACCAAAAAATGACTCAAAAAAATCCCCTAAAAATTACCCAAAAAATGACCCAAAAAATGACCCAAAAATGACCCAAAAATGGCCCAAAAATGACCCAAAAATGACCCAAAAATGACCCAAAAATGACCCAAAAATGACCCAAAAATGGCCCAAAAAATCCCCTAAAAATGACCCAAAAATGGCCCAAAAATGACCCAAAAATGGCCCAAAAATGGCCCAAAAATGACCCAAAAATGACCCAAAAATGGCCCAAAAATGACCCAAAAATGACCCAAAAATGGCCCAAAAATGACCCAAAAATGACCCAAAAATGGCCCAAAAATGACCCAAAAATGGCCCAAAAATGACCCAAAAATGACCCAAAAATGACCCAAAAGTGGCCCAAAAAATGACCCAAAAATGACCCAAAAATCCCCTAAAAATGGCCCAAAAAATCCCCTAAAAATGGCCCAAAAATGGCCCAAAAATGACCCAAAAATGACCCAAAAATGACCCAAAAATGGCCCAAAAATGACCCAAAAATGACCCAAAAATGGCCCAAAAATGACCCAAAAATGGCCCAAAAATGACCCAAAAATGACCCAAAAATGACCCAAAAATGATCAAAAAATGGCCAAAAAATGACCCAAAAATGACCCAAAAATGATCAAAAAATGGCCAAAAATGGCCAAAAATGACCCAAAAATGGCCCAAAAATGACCCCAAAATGACCCAAAAACGGCCCAAAAATGACCCAAAAATGACCCAAAAAATGGCCCAAAAATGACCCAAAAATGTCCCAAAAATGACCAAAAAATGGCTCAAAAATGACCCAAAAAATGACACAAAAATGGCCCAAAAATGACCCAAAAATGACCCAAAAATGACCCAAAAATGGCCCCAAAAATGACCCAAAAATGGCCCAAAAAATCCCCAAAAAATCCCCAAAAATGACCCAAAAATGGCCCAAAAATGGCCCAAAAATGACCCAAAAATGGCCCAAAAATGGCCCAAAAATGCACCAAAAATGCACCAAAAAGGGCCCAAAAATGACTCAAAAATGACCCAAAAATGACCCAAAAATGGCCCAAAAATGACCCAAAAATGACCCAAAAATGACCCAAAAATGCCCCAAAAATGACCCAAAAAATCCCCTAAAAATGGCCCAAAAATGGCCCAAAAATGACCCAAAAATCCCCTAAAAATGTCCCAAAAATGACCCAAAAAATGACCCAAAAATGACACAAAAATGGCCCAAAAAAATCCCCAAAACCCCAAAAAAAAACCCAAAAAATCCCTTTTTAAACTCCAAATTTTCCCTTAAAAATTCAATTTTTCCCAAAATGTCCCCAAAAAAATCCCAAAATTTCCCAAAAAATCCCAAAAATTTGCTCTAAAAATCCCCCGATTTTTTCCCCTTTTGAACCCAAATTTTCCTTCAAAAACCCCAAATTTCCCCCAAAGCCCCAAAATTTCCCCAAAAAATCCAAAATTTCCCCCCAAAATCCCCAAATTTTCCTCCAAAAATCCCAAATTTTCCATTAAAATCCCAAATTTTACCCAAAAAATCTAAAATTTCCCTGAAAAATCGCAAAAAATTACCCAAAAAATCAAAATTTTTGTCTCAAAATTTTCCCCTAAAAATCCAAAATTTTCCCTTAAAATCCCCAAAATTTTCCCAAAAATCCCAAATTTTCTCCCAAAAATCCCAAATTTTCTCCCAAAAATCCCAAATTTTCTCCCAAAACCCCCAAATTTTTTTATTTTTGACCCTTTTTTGCCTCAAAATCCCAAATTTTCCCCAGAAATCCCCAAAATTTTTCCCCAAAACCCCAAAATTTTATCCAAAATTTCCCCAAAAAAATTTCAACTTTTATCCCAAAATCCCCAAAATTTTCCCTTAAAATCCCCAATTTTTTTCCAAAAATTCCCAATTTTTTTCCAAAACCCCAAAATTTTACCAAAAAATCTCAAATTTTTTTTATTTTTGACCCTTTTTTGCCCAAAATTTGTTGATTTTGCCCCAAATTTTGTTTTTTTTTTCAGGTCCTGAGAGAAGCTCTGGAGCCCAGCCTGGCCCCGCCCACCTCGGGTCAGGAATTTGGGGGGAAATTTGGGGAATTTTGGGAAAATTTGGGGAATTTGGGAAAAAATTTGGGGATTTTGAGGATTTTTTCGGGGAAATTTGGGGGATTTTGGGGATTTTGGGATAATTTGGGGAAAAATTTGGGGATTTTGGGGACTTTTGGGAGTATTTGGAGGAATTTGGGAGAATTTGGGGAATTTTTGGACATTTTTGTGGGAAAAATGGGAATTTTGGGGGAATATTTGCGGGATTTGGGGGAATTTGGAATTTTTTGGTGGGATTTGGGAATTCTGGGAGATTTTTCTTTAATTTTGAGGGAATTTTGGGGTTTTTTTGTGCTGATTTTCCCTTTTCCCCCCCTCAGAACTTTCCCTGGAGCCGCTGGAGGAGGAGCCAAGGTGGGGGTGGGGCCTAAACCGGAAGTGGGCGGGGCAAAAAAAAATTAAAATCCAAAAAAAATTTGTAAAATTTTGGGGGAATTTCCAAAAAAATTGACAAAAAAAAATTTTTGAAAAACAAAATGGCCGGAAGTCAAATTAGAGGCGGGGCCAGGACTAAAAATTAGGAAAAATTTCCCAAAAAAAAATTTGGCAAATTTTAGAAATTTTTTAAAAAATTCAACCCACAAAAAAAAAAATCGAAAAACAAAATGGCCGCCAAAAGTGGGCGGGGCTAAAAAACGGAAGCACAATTGTGGGCGGGACCAAGACCGAAAAATGAGAAAAAAATTCCCCATAAAAATCATTGACATTTAATGAAAATTTTGGGGGAATTTTTGATTAAAAATGGAGGGAAAAAAATCCAAAATGGCCGCCAGAAGTGGGCGGGGCTAAAACCCGGAAGTCGAATCAGGGGCGAGGCCAAGACAAAAAAATTAGAAAAAAATTGCCCATAAAAATAATCAAAATTTAATGAAACTTTTTGGGAAATTTTTGATGAAAAGTTGGAGAAAAAACGTCCAAAATGGCCGCTAAAAATGGGCGGGGCTAAAAACCGGAAAACAAATTGGGGGCGGGGCCAAGACCAAAAATTAGAGGAGGAAAAAAAAACCAAAAAAATCAAAATTTAATGAAATTTTTTTGGGAATTTTTAATGAAATTTGTGACAAAAAACTCCAAAAACACAAAAAAACAATATGGCCGCCAAAAGTGGGCGTGGCCAAAACCCGGAAGTAAAATTGGGGGAGCGAGGCCAAGACAAAAAAAAAAAAAAAAAAAAAAAAATTCCCCGAAATTTGGTGAAATTTTAAAGAAATTTAAAGTAAAAAAAATCTTCAAAAAACTACAAAACAAGATGGCGGCCAAAAAGTGGGGCGTGGCCTAAACCGGAAATTGGCGGCGACTGAACCTACAAGTCCCAACTGGGGGCGAGATCAAAACCCAGAAATGGAGAAAAAAAATTCCCCCCTAAAAACAAAAAAATTGTTAACAAAATTTGTCAAAAAACTACCAAAATGGCGGCCGGAAGTCGGTGGGGCTTAAACCGGAAGTGGGCGGAGCCTGAAGTCCAAAAGTCCCAAAATTGGGGCCGGAGACAAAACCCGGAAATGGAGGAAAAAAATTCCCCCCTAAAACCAAAAATAATTATGGACGAAAATTGTCAAAAAAACTACCAAAATGGCGGCTGGAAGTGGGTGGGATTTAAGCCGGAAGTGGGCGGAGCACCATCTTTAAAAGTCGCAATTTGGGGCGGGGCCAAAACCCGGAGATTGGAAAAAATTCCCCCCCAAAAAAGACAAAAAAATGGTAAAAATTTGAGACATTTTTGTTTAAAAACTACCAAAATGGCGGCCGGAAGTGGGTGGGGCTTAAACCGGAAGTTGGCAGAGACTGAACCTTTAAACTCCAAAATTGGGGGCGGAACCAAAACCCGGAAATGGAGAAAAAATTCCCCCCCCAAATTAATTTGAGAAAAATTTGTCAAAAACTACCAAAATGGCGGCCGGGAGTGGGCGTGGCTTCAAACCGGAAGTGGGTGAGGAAAGCCAGGAAGTGAAAAATCAGAGAAAACTTTTAAACCCTTGGGAGTGGGCGGGGCTTAAACAGAAAGTGGGTGGAGCGCAAAACCGGAAGTGAGTGGGGAAACCCGGAAGTGGCACTTGAGGAACAACTTTTAAAGATTCCCAGGAATGGGCGGAGCTAAAACCGGAAGTGGGTGTGGCTTAAACCGGAAGTGGATGAGGAAACCCCAAAATGTCGAATGAGGCAAAATTTTTAAAGAATCTCAGGAATGAGTGGAGCTTAAACAGGAAGTTGTGTGTGTTGAACCGGAAGTGGGTGTGGCTTAAACCGGAAGTGGGTCGATTTTAGGCCAAATTGAGCCCAGATTGGGGGGATTTGATGAGGGGGCGTGGCTTGGTGACGTAATGATGACGTAATGTCCTTTTAGCATCCCGGCCCCGCCCTTTCCGGCCCCGCCCCCCGAGGTTGTCCCGGAAGTGCCGGAGCCGCCGGCGCTCGACTTAAAAAGGTGAAATTCCAAAAATTTTGGGAATTTTTTTGTGATTTTGGGAAAGTTTTGAGGGATTTTTTCGTTTGTTAAAAATTTTTGGGGATTTGGGAGAAATTTGGGGATTTGGGGGATTTTTTTGAGGGATTTTTTTGGGGTTTTTTTAAGATTTTCTGGGAGTTTTGTCAGAATTTGTGGAAGTTTTATACAAAAAATTGGCCAAAAAGTTTGGGAGAAATTGGGGGAAAAATTGGAAAAAAAATTACCAAAAGAATTAGGGGAAACAACTTGGGAAAAAGAAGAAAAAAAATTTGGAAAAATTGGGAAAATTTTTGAAAAACTGGGAAAAAATTGGGAAAAAAAATGGGAAAAAATTGGGAAATATGGGGGAAAAAATTGAAAAAATTTGGAGAAAAAAATTGGGAAAAATTGGAAAAAAAAATTGGGATAAATTCGGGAAAATCTGGAAAAAATTGTTAAAATTTGGGAAGAATTTGTGGAAAATTAGGGGAAAAAATTGGGAAAAAATTGGGAAAAAATCGGGAAAAAATAGGAAAATTTGGGGAAAAAGTTTTAAAAAATATTGAGGAAAAATTGGGGAAAAAATTGAGAAAAAATCGGTGACAAGAGGAGAAAAAATTGGCAGAAATTTTGTAAAAAGTTGACTCAAAATTACTGAAAAAATCATTCAAAAATCTCCTAAAATTTTACGAAAAACTGGGGGAAACATGGGAAAAAATTTGGGAAAATTGAGAAATAGAATTGGAAAAAAAAGGGGAAAACTTTGGGAAAAAATTGGAGAAAAATTGGGAAAAATTTGGAAAATATTTTGGAAAAATTGGGGTAAAAATTGGAAGAAATTGGGGGAAAAATAGGGACAAAAATCAGCTGAAATTTAGTAAAAAATTGACCCAAATATTCATCCAAAATTCATCCAAAAATCGCTCAAAATTTTGTGAAAAATTCTGGAAAAATTTGGGTCAATTTTTAAACTTTTCCCACAATTTTGGAAAAATTTTTTCCAATTTTTGATTAAATTTTTCTTTATTTTTCCTCAATTTTGAAGGGATTTTTCAAAAACAATTTTTTCCAAATTTTGGCTCAATTTTTTTTAACAAGTTTTGCAACAAATTAATAAAATTTAAAGAACTTTAATGAGATTTTGGACAAGTTTTTACCAAATTTCCACTAAATTTTTTTGAGAATTCCCAAATTTTTTGTTTGGTTTTTTTTAATTTTGGGGATTTTTATTTTAATTTTTGGGAATTTTCTACGAATTTTTTGCAAATTTTTTGCAAATTTTTTTTTTAATATTTTTAAAATTTCATTTCTTTTCCCCGAGGCTGATCCTTGACCACGCCCAAGCCCCGGAGGGAGCGGAGCTCGGCGCCATCCTGAGCCCTGATTGGCCACGCCCACTGGTGGCTCGAGCCTTTGCTCTTTGTCTGGGTAAACCTTGACCACGCCCCTTTTTTCCCCCTTTAGCCACGCCCACTCCGCCTTAAACCACGCCCATTTAAGCCCCGCCCACTTTAAACCAATCCAAACCCTTTCCATTTAAGCCCCGCCCCTTTTTCCGTTTCCCATTAAGCCCCACCTATTTTATCCCTTTAGGCCCCACCCACTTTTTAAACCAATCACGGCCCTTCCTATTTAAGCCCCGCCCCTTTTCTCCTTTATTAAGCCCCACCCATTTCCCAATTTAAGCCCCGCCCACTTTTCTATCCAATCCCAACACTTCCCATTTATGCCCCGCCCCCTTTTCTTTTCTCATTAAGCCCCTCCCACTTCTCCTTTTAAAGCCCCACCCACTTTTCCACCAATCCCAACTGTTCCCATTTAAGCCCCGCCCACTTTGAATTCCACCCATTTAAGCCCCGCCCCTTAAATTCCTTTTCCCACAAAGCCTCACTTCAAGCCCATCCCATTTTCCCTTTAAGCCCCGCCCCTTTTCCCTTTAAAGCCCCGCCCACTTCCAATAAATCCCTATTTAACTCCACCCACTTTAAGCCCCGCCCATTTCTTCTTTAAGCCCTGCCCACCTTTCACCAATCCCAATTAAGCCCCGCCCACTTTAAACTTCACCCATTTAAGCCCCGCCCCTTTAATTCCCTTTACGCCCCGCCCACTTTAGCCACACCCATTTACCTTCTGGCCCCCTTTCATTTAAGCCCCGCCCCCTTTTTTGTAATCCTTATTTAGCCCCACCCACATTAAGCCCCGCCCCTTTGATTCCTTTCCCATTAAGCTCCACCCACTTTAAGCCCCGCCCACTTTTCCTTATACTGGATTTAAGCCCCGCCCTTTAAATTCCCTTTTCCCATTAAGCCCCACCCACTTTAAGCCCCGCCCATTTTCCCTTTAAGCCCCGCCCACTTCCCATCAATCCTCATTTAGCTCCACCCCCTTTGTGCCCAACCCATTTAAGCTCCTCCCACTTTATTTCCCGCCCTTTTAAGCTCCGCCCACTTTCCACCAAAATTTATCACAAAAATTCCTGATTTTTTTCCCTTTAAATTTCCAAATTTTCCCCCCAAAAATTCCCCAAATTTCTCCCCAAAATTCACAAATTTCTCCCCAAAATTTCTCTAAATTTTCATTCAAAATTCTCAAAATTTTCCCTCAAAATTCCCCAGATTTCCTCTCAAAATTCCAAAACTTTCGCCCCGAACTTCCCCAAATTTTTCTTCCAAAATTCAGAAATTTTACCTAAAAATTCCCAAATTTTCCCTCAAAATTCCTCAAAATTTCTCCCCAAAATTCCCCGAATTTTTCCCCCCAAAATTCCCAATTTTTCCCCCAAAATTTCTCAAATTTCTCCCAAAAAAATCTCAATTTTTCCCCCAAAATCTTCCTCCGAAATCCCAAAATTTCTCCCCAAATTCCTCCCAAAGTTCCCCAAATTTTCCCCCAAAAAAATCCCCAAATTTCTCCCCAAACTTCCCAAAATCTTTCCTAAAATTCCCCAAATTTTCCCTCAAAATTCCCAGTTTTCTTCCCCCAAAATTCCTCAAATTTCCTCCCAAATTCCCCCAAATTTTCCTCCGAAATTCCAGAATTTCTTCCCAAAATTCCGCAAATTTTCCCCCAAAATTCCCCAAATTTTTTGCCCCAAAATTCCTCAAATTTCTCCCAAAATTCCCCAAACTTTTCCTCCAAAATTCCCCCAATTTTCCCTCAAAAAAATCTCAATTTTTCCCCCAAATTTTTCCTCCAAAATACCCAAATTTCCCCTCAAAATCCCCAAATTTTTCCCCCAAAATTCCTTAAATTTCCCCTCAAAATTCCTTAAATTTCCCCCCAAAATCCCCAAATTTTCCCCTCAAATTTCTCTCGAAAAATCTCAATTTTTCCCCCGAATTTTTCCTCCAAAATTCCAAAATTTTTCCATGAAATAACTTTAATTTCCATAAAATAATTCCAATAAATTCCCATTTAAGCCCCGCCCCCTTTGCCCATCTTTATCTCAAGCCCCGCCCCTTTGCAGAGCTCTGCGCCTCCCATTGGCTGCGGCTGGAGCAGCCCCGTCCCTACGGGCCAATCAGGATCCAGCTCCGCCCTCGGCGCCAATAAATAAACCACGCCCACATCGCCTTATATGGAATTGTGCTGTTTTTATTGGGGGGAATTTTGGGGATTTTTTGGGATAAAATTCGGGATTTTTGGGGAATAATTTGAGGAAATTTTGGGAAATTTGGGGGAAACTTTGGGGGAAAAAATTTGGGAATTTTTGGGGGAAAATTTGGGAATTTTTTGGGGAATTTGGGGGAAATTTCAGGAAGTTTTGGGGGAATTTTTGGGAAATTCAGGGAATTTTTGGCGTAAAATTTGAGGATTTTTGGGAAGAAATTTGAGACTTTATAGGGAGAAATTTGGGAATTTTAAGGATTTTTGGGAGAAAATTTGGGAATTTTGGGGGTGAAATTTTTGGGGAATTTTGGGGAGAAATTTGGGATTTTTTTGGAAAAAAATTGGGAAATTTTGGGAGGAAAATTTTGGGAAATTCTGGGAAGGAATTGGCAGAATTTGGGAATTTTGGGGGAGAAAAGTTTGGGGAATTTTCGGGGAAATTTCTGGAAATTTGGGCAAGAAATTTGAGACTTTTGAGGAGAAAAATTTGAGAATTTTTGGGATAAAATCTGGGGATTTTGTGAAAAATTTGGGGAATTTTGGGGGAAAATTTTGGGAATTTTGGGGGCAAAATTTAGGACGTTTTTGGGAGAAAATCTGGGAATTTTTAGGAAAAATATCGGAAATTTTTTGAATAAAATTTGGGGAATTTTGGGGAAAAAATCGGGGAATTTTGGGGGTTAAAATTTGTGAATTTTGGGGGAAAATTTTGGGGTAAAACCTGGGAATTTTAGGGAGAATTTTGGGTGAAAAAATGGGATTTTTGGGGGGAAATTTTGATAAATTTGGGGTAAAAATTCAGGGGATTTTGGGAAGAAATTTGGGAATTTTGGGGGTAAAATTTGGGGGTAAAATTTGGGAATTTTTAGGAAAAAAACTGGGAATTTTTGAGATAAAATTTGGGGATTTTGGAGGGAAAATTTGGGGAAAAATTTGGGGAATTTTGGGGTAAAATCTTGGAATTTTGGGGCTAAAATTTTGGAATTTTGGGGAGAAATTCAGGAATTTCTGGGGGAAAATCTGGGAATTTTGGGGGTAAAATTTTGGAATTTTGGGGGGAAAAATTTTGGGAATTTGGCGGAAAAATTTTGGGAAATTTTGGGAAGAAATTCTGGAATTTTGGGGGGAAAATCTTGGAATTTTGGGGGGAAAATTTGGGAATTTTTTAGGAAATTTCGGGAATTTTGGGCAAGAAATTTGGGACTTTTGAGAAGAAAAATTTGGGAATTTTTGGGATAAAATTTGGGAATTTTGGGGAGAAAATTTGGGGAATTTTGGGGGAAAATTGGGAATTTTTGGGATAAAATTTGGGGATTTTTGTGGAAAAAAAATTTGGGAATTTCTTGGGGAAAATCTGGGAATTTTGGAGGGAAATTTTAGGGAATTTTTGGGATAAATTTTGGGGAAATTTTTGGGAATTTGGGGGGCAAATTTTGGAAAATTTTTGGGAGAAAATCTGGGAAACTTTAGGAAAAAAATCGGGAATTTTTGGAATAAAATTTGGGGAATTTTGGAGGGTAAAATTTGGGAATTTTGGGGGAAATTTTGGGGTAAAATTTGGGAATTTTGGGGGAAATTTTGGGGGAAAAAATGGGAATTTTGGGGGGAAATTTTGATAAATTCGGGGTAAAAATTCAGGGGATTTTGGGAAGAAATTTGGAAGTTTTGGGGGAAAAAAAATGGGAATTTTGGGGGAAAATTTTGCGGAATTTTGGGAAGAAATTTGAGACTTTTGAAAGAAAAATTTTGGGGATTTTTGGGTGAGAAATTTGGGAATTTTGGGGGTAAAATTTGGGAATTTTTAAGGAAAAAATTGGGAATTTTTGAGATAAAATTTGGGAATTTTGGAGGGAAAATTTGGGGAAAAATTTGGGGTAAAATTTTGGAATTTTGAGGGAAAAATTTTGGGAATTTGGCAGGAAAATTTTGGGGAGAAATTCCGGAATTTTTGAGGGAAAATCTGGGAATTTTGTGGGAGAAAAGTTTGGGAATTTTAGGGGAAATTCCAGGAATTTTGGGCAAGAAATTTGGGACTTTTGAGAAGAAAAATTTGGGAATTTTGGGAGAAAATTTGGGGAATTTTGGGAGAAAAATTTGGGGGATTTTGGGGAGAAATTCGGGAATTTCTTGGGGAAAATCCGGGAATTTTGGAGGGAAATTTTAGGGAATTTTTGGGATAAATTTTGGGGAAATTTTTGGGAATTTGGGGGGCAAATTTTGGAAAATTTTTGGGAGAAAATCTGGGAAATTTTAGGAAAAAAATCGGGAATTTTTGGAATAAAATTTGGGGAATTTTGGAGGGTAAAATTTGGGAATTTTGGGGAAAATTTTGGGGTAAAATTTGGGAATTTTGGGGAGAATTTTGGGGGAAAAAATGGGAATTTTTGGGGGAAATTTTGATAAATTTGGGGTAAAAATTCAGGGGATTTTGGGAAGAAATTTGGAAGTTTTGGGGGAGAAAAAATTGGGAATTTTGGGGTAAAATTTTGGGAATTTTGGAGAATAAATTGGGGAGAAACTTTAAGGACAAACTTTTTTGGGGGATTTTTGGGGTTTCTTTGGGCCCAATTCAAGAAATTTTGGAAACTCAGAAATTTTTTTGGGTCAAATTTTAGAAATTTTGGGGTGAAATTCCCAACACAAAACAAGCCACGCCCACTTTTTTCAATCCTGGATTTTTATTGGCTGCCGGTGACGTCACCCAACATCCGGGCCAAGATGGCGGCCTGGGCGGGGTCCAGCGAGGCCACGCCCACCCGGAAGTGCTCGGGGCTGGCCCCGCCCACCCGGCGCAGCAACGAGAGCAGCGATTGGCTGAGAGCTGGAGGGGGCGGGGCCAAGGGGGGGGAAACAGGAAGTGACAAAAAATGAAGGAAAAAATTAGAAAAAAATTCACATTTTTTGCTAAAAAAACCCACAAATTTATCCCAAATTTTCCCCAAAATTTCCCCCAAATATTCCAATTTTCCCCCCAAAATCCCCCCAATTTCTCCCCAAAATTTCTTCATTTTTCCCCCCAAAATTTTCCCCCCAAATTCCCGATTTTTTTCCCCAAAATTTCCTCAAATTATTCCCCAAAAATCCCAAAATTTCTGCCAAAAATTTCCAATTTTTTCCCCCCAAAATTCCCAATCTTTCCACCCAAAAAAATTCCTAAAATTTTCCCCCAAAATTGCCCAGATTTTACCCCCAAAATTCCCAAATTTCTCCCCAAAATTCCCCAAAATTTCCCCCAAATTCCCAACATTTTCCCCCCCAAAATTCCAAAATTTTTACCCCAAAATTCCCCAAATTTTCCCTCAAAAATTCCCAAAATACCCAAATTTCCCAATTTCCCCAAAGATTTCCCCAAAAATGTCAAAAATTTCCCCAAATTTTTCTTAAATTTCCCCAAAATTCTCAAAAATTCACCAATTTTCTGCCAAAAATCCCCAAAATTTCCCCCAAAATCTCAAATTTTCCCTCCAAAATCTCAGATTTTTTCCCCAAATCCCCCAAATTTCCCCCAAAATTCCCCCAAAATTCCCAAATTCCCCCAAATTCTCCAAAATTTCCCAAATTTCCCCCAAATTTCCCCAAAAATTCAAAAAAATCCCCCAAATTTCCCTCAAAATTCCCCAAATTCCCCCAAAATTTCCAAATTTCCCAAATTTCCTCCGAAATTCCCCCAAAATTCCCCAAAAATTCCCAAATTTCCCCCTAAATCCCCAAATTCCCAAATTTTCCCAAAATTTCCCCAATTTTTTTCCAAATTCCCCCAAAATTTCCCTAAAAATTCCCCAAAAATCCCAATTTTTACCCCCAAATTCCCCAAGTTTTCCAAATTTTCCCCCAAAAATTCCCCCAAAATTCCCAAATTTTCCCTTAAAAATCCCATTTTTTTCCCAAAATTCCCCCAAAATTTCCCAAAATTTCCCAAAAATCCTCCAAATTTCCCCCCAAAATTCCCAAATTTCCTCCAAAACTTCCCCCAAAATTCCCAAATTTCCCCAAATTTCCCAAAAAAATTCCCAAATTTTCTCTTAAAAATCCCTTTTTTTCCCCCAAATTCCTCAAATTTCCCAAATTTCCCCCAAAATTCCCCAAATATCCCCAAAATTCCCAAATTCTCCAAAATTCCCCCAAATTTCCCCCCAAAATTCCCAAATTTTCCCTCAAAAAATCCCATTTTTTCGCCAAAAATCACCGAAATTTCCCCAAAAAACCCCAAATTCTCCCTTAAAAATCCCAAATTTTTTCCCAAAATTCACCCAAATCCCCAAAATTCCCCAAAAATTCCCAAAATTTTCCCAAAATTCCCCAAAATTCACCAAAAATCCCAATTTTTCCCCCCAAAATTCCCAAATTTTCCCCCAAAAAATCCCATTTTTTTTCCAAAATCCCCCAAAATTCCCCAAATTTCCCCCAAAACTCCCAAAAAATTCCCAAATTTTCCCCAAATTCCTCAAACATTCCCAAATTCCCCCAAATTTCCTCCAAAATTTCCCCAAATTCCCCAAAAAAATTCCCAAATTTTCCCTCAAAAAATCCCATTTTTTTCCCAAAACCCCCAAAAATTCCCCCAAAAATCCAAATTTCTTCCCCCAAATTCCCCAAATTTCTCCCAAAATTCCCCAAATTTTTCCCAAATTTCCCCCAAAATTTCCCCAAAATCCCCCAAAATTCCCCCAAATCCCCAAATTTTCCCAAAAATTCCCTAAAAATTTCCCCAAATCCCCCAAAATTCCCAAATTTCCCCCAAAAATTCCCGATTTTCCCACCTGTGTTTAACCGTTTGTTGACCAGGGCGGGGCCGACGCCGCGAAGCAGCTCCGGGACGTGCGGGACCAGCTGGAAATAAAAATTTGGGGTCAAATTTAAAAGATTTTGGGAAATTTTGGGAGTTTTTTTGGATTTTGGGGGTTTGGTGATTTTTGGGGATTTTTTTGGGATTTTTTTGGGGATTTTTTGGGATTTTTTTTGGATTTTTGGGGGGATTTTTTGAGGATTTTTTGAGGATTTTTTGGAATTTTTTGAGGATTTTTTTGGGGTTTTTTTGGAGAATTTTTGGAATTTTTTGAGGATTTTTTTAGGGATTTTTGGGGATTTTTTGGGAATTTTTGAGGATTTTTTGGGGGATTTTTTGGGGATTTTTAGGGGAAATTTGGGTCAAATTTCGGAGATTTTGGGAAAATTTGGGAATTTTTTTGGAATTTGGGGGTTTGGGGATTTTTGGGGATTTTTTGGGATTTTTTGGGGATTTTTTGGAATTTTTTGAGGATTTTTTGGGGATTTTTTTTGGGATTTTTTTGGGATTTTGGGGGATTTTTTGAGGATTTTTTTTGGATTTTTTTGGAGATTTTTTGGGGGATTTTTTGGGGATTTTTTGGGATTTTTTGGGATTTTTTGACGATTTTTCGGGATTTTTTGAGGATTTTTTTTAATTTTTTTATTATTTTTTGAGGATTTTTTTGGAATTTTTTGAGGATTTTTTGAGGAATTTTTGGGGGGATTTTTGGGGAAAATTCGGGTCAAATTTAAAAGATTTTGGGAAAATTTGGGAATTTTTTTTGATTTTGGGGGTTTGGGGATTTTTGGGGATTTTTTGGAGGATTTTTTTGGGATTTTTGGGATTTTTTGGGGATTTTTTTTTTTGGGTTTTTTTGGAGATTTTTTGGGGATTTTTTGGGATTTTTTGGGGGATTTTTTTGGGATTTTTTGGGGATTTTTTGGGGATTTTTTGGGATTTTTGGGGGATTTTGGGGGGATTTTTTGAGGATTTTTTTTTTTTTTTTCTGGATTTTTTGAGGAATTTTTTTGGGGAATTTTTGGGGGATTTTTTGGGGAATTTTTTGGGGATTTTTGGGATTTTTTTGGGAATTTTTGGGGGATTTTTGGGGAAAATTCGGGTCAAATTTAAAAGATTTTGGGAAAATTTGGGAATTTTTTTTGATTTTGGGGGTTTGGGGATTTTTGGGGATTTTTTGGGGGATTTTTTGGGATATTTTGGAATTTTTTGAGGATTTTTTTTCCACAATTTTTTCCAAATTTTTTCCCCAAATTTTTCCCCCAATTTTTTTCCATTTTTTCCCCAATTTTCCCCCAATTTTTTCCCCAAATTTTCCCCGATTTTTTCCCCAATTTTTCCCCAATTTTTCCCCAATTTTCCCCCAATTTTTCCTCAACTTTTCCCCATTTTTCCCCCAATTTTTCCCCCAATTTTTCCCCAATTTTTTCCCCAATTTCCCCCAATTTTTTGGCTCAATTTTGGCTCATTTTTCCCCAATTTTATCTCATTTTTTCACCTGCTCAGGCTCCGCCCCCAGCAGGAAGTTGAGCACAGGCTCCTCCTCCTCCAGATCCTCCGTCAGCGGCAGCGCCCCCAGGACCAGGGGCAGCACCTGGGGACCAGTATGGACCAGTATGGACCAGTATGGACCAGTATGGACCAGTATGGACCAGTGTGGACCAGTATGGACCAGTATGGACCAGTATGGACCAGTATGGACCAGTGTGGACCAGTATAGACCAGTATGGACCAGTATGGACCAGTATAAACCAGTGTAGACCAGTGTGGACCAGTATAAACCAATAGAAACCAATATAGACCAATATAAACCAGTATAAACCCATTAAAAGCCATTTCAACCAGTATAAACCAGTATAAACTCATTTAAATCCATTAAACCAGTATAAACCAATACAGACCAGTATAAACCAATATAAACCCATTAAAATCCATTTAAACCCATTAAAACCTATTAAACCAGTATGGACCAGTATAAAACATTATAAAACAGAATAAACCAATACAACCCAGTATAAACCAAAATAAACCCATAGAAACCAATAGAAACCCTTAAAAACCATTATAAACCATTATAAACCATTATAAACCAGTATAAACCAATATAAACCAATATAAACCAATATAAACCAATAGAAACCAGTATAAACCCATTTAAACCCATTAAAACCCATTAAAACGCATTTAAACCCATTAAAACCTATTAAACCAGTATAAAGCAGTATAAACCAGTATAAACCAATAGAAACCAATAGAAACCCTTGAAAACCAGTATAAACCAATATAAACCAGTATAAACCAATAGAAACCAATATGGAGCAATAAAACCAATAGAAACCAGTATAAACTAATATAAACCAGTATAACCCAGTAAAAACCTGTATAAACCAGTATAAACCCATTTAAACCCATTAAAACCTATTAAACCAGTATAAACCAGTATAAACAACCATAAACTAATATAAAACAATATAAACCAATGTAAACCAATGAAAACCAATATAAACCAGTATAAATCACTATAAATTAATAGAAACCAGAATAAATCAATAGAAACCAGTATGGACCAGTATCAACCAGTATAGACCAGTATAAACCACTACAAATAAATAGAAACCAATAGAAACCAATAGAAACCAATAGAAACCATTATAACCCAGTATAAACCAGTATAACCCAATACAAACCAATATAAACCCATTAAAACCCATTTAAATCCATTAAAACCATTTAAACCCATAAAGCCAGTATAAACCAATATAAACCAGTAGGAACCAGTATAAACCAGTATAAACCCATGAAAACCCATTAAAATCCATTTAAACCCAATAAAACCTATTAAACCAGTATGGACCAGTATAAACCAATATAAACTAATATAACCCAGTATAAACCAGTATAAAGCAATAGAAACCAATAGAAACCATTATAAACCCATTTAAACCCATTAAAAGCCATTTAAACCAGTATAAACCAGTATAAACTCATTTAAATCTATTAAACCAGTGTAAACCAGTATGGACCAGTATAAACCCATTTAAACCCATTAAAACCCATTAAAACGCATTTAAACCCATTAAAACCTATTAAACCAGTATGGGCCAGTATGGACCAGTATAAACGAATATAAACCAATATAAACCAATATAACCCAGTATAAACCAGTATAAACCAGTATAAACCAATAGAAACCCTTGAAAATCAGTATAAACCAATATAAACCAGTATAAACTAATATAAACCAGTATAACCCAGTATAAACCAGTATAAACCCATTTAAACCTATTAAAACCTATTAAACCAGTATAAACCAGTATAAATAACTATAAACTAATATAAAACAATATAAACCAATGAAAACCAATATAAACCAATATAAACCAGTATAGACCAGTATAGACCAGTATAAATCACTATAAATGAATATAAACCAATAGAAACCAATAGAAACCAATACAAACCAATATAACCCAGTATAAACCAGTATAAACCAGTATAAACCAGTATAAACCAGTATAACCCAGTATAACCCAGTATAAACCAGTATAAACCAGTATAAAAAAATTCCCCATTTAATCCCAATTTTTTCCCCATTTTTGACCCTTTCAGAGCCCCAAAATCCCCTCCCAGTCCAAACCAGTTTGTCCCAGTCTCTCCCAGTATAAACCAGTGACCCCCAAACCCCTCCCAGTATAAACCAGTATAAACCAGTATAAACCAGTAACCCCAAATCCCTTTTTCCCCCAATTTTTAACCCTTTAAAACCCATTTTTTGCCATTTTTTCACCATTTTTTCACCTCCCAGTCCCTCCCAGTATAAACCAGTAACTCCCAATTCCCTCCCAGTATAAACCAGTACAAACCAGTAACAAAAATCCCCGTTTTTCCCCCATTTTTTCCCATTTTTTCCCCTTTTTTTTCCCATTTTCCCCTCCCAGTATAAACCAGTATAAACCAATATAAACCAGTATCAAAATCACCAATTTTTTCCCCATTTTTAACCCTTTTCAAGCCCCAAAATCCCCCAAAATCTCCCCAAAATCCCCCAAAATCGCCCCAAAAATCCCCCAAAATCCCCCCAAAATCCCCTCCCAGTATAAACCAGTATAAACCAGTATAAACCAGTCCCCACCTGATGGAAGGGCGCCCCCTGCTGGCGCACCAGCGCTCCCAGTACATTGTCCCGGACCCGGCCCGGCCCCTCCCCTGCCCGGAGGGCGTGGCCACAAAGCTCCGCCCCCGGCCACGCCCCCCTGGGATTGGCCAGTTAAGGAAAAAAGTGGGCGGGGCTTAATATGTGGGGCTTGTCCTTATATGGGAATGTGGGCGGGGCTTAGTCTTGTATGGGAATGTGGGCGGGGCTTAGACTTATATGGAAATGTGGGCAGGGCTTAGACTTATATGAGGATGTGGGTGGGGCTTAAGGATGGTGGGCGGGGCTTGAAGCCTTATATGGGAATGTGGGTGTGGCTTAGTGTTTTATAGGAATGTGGGTAGGGTTTAAGGGTGGTGGGCAGGGCTTAAAGCCTTATATGGGAACGTGGGTGTGGCTTAAAGCCTTATATGGGATTGTGGGCGGGGCTTAGCCATATATGGAAATGTGAGTGTGGCTTATTTAATGTGGGCACGTGGGCGGGGTTTAAGGGTGGTGGGCGGGGCTTAAAGCCTAATATGGATATGTGGGCGTGGCTTAAAAAGCTTTATATTGGAATGTGGGTGTGGCTTAACTTTATATGGGAATGTGGGTGTGGTTTAAGGGTGGTGGGTGGGGCTTAAAGCCTTATATGGAAATGTGGGTGTGGCTTAAGGTTATATGGGAATGTGGGCGGGGTTTACGGGTGGTGGGCGTGGCTTAAAGCCTTATATGGGGAGGTGGGTGTGGCTTAACTTTATATGGGAATGTGGGCGGGGTTTGAGGGTGGTGGGCGTGGCTTAAATCCTTATATGGGAATGTGGGTGGGGCTTAAAGGCTTATATTGAAATGTGGGTGTGGCTTAACTTTATATGAGAATGTGGGTGTGGTTTAATAATGGTGGGCGGGGCTTAAAGCCTTATATAGGAAGGTGGGTGGGGCTTAAAGCCTTATATGGGATTGTGGGCGGGGCTTAACTTTATATGGAAATGTGGGCGTGGTTTAAGTACAGTGGGCGTGGCTAAACCTCCCCCCCCCAGCCCTCCCCCGCCCTCTGATTGGTGGATACTCGTCCTGAGCGTGTCCCACGGCCTCCCCGATCCGACCAATGGCGTAGAAGGCGTTGGCTCTCACTTCCGGGTCCGGATCGCCGACGGCCAATCGGAAGGCGGGGCCCAAATCGGGCAAAAAGGGCGTGGCCTGGGCGCCGAGGGCGTGGCCCAGCTGACCAATCACAGCGGCCGCCCAGGAGCGAGCCCCGGGGTGGGCGGGGTCAGCCAGGGCGGCCAATAGGGAGGGGAGGATTCGGCGGAAGAGGTGAGGGGGGAAGGCCCCGCCCTTTTCGGTGACGTCACTTCCTGTTTGCGTGCCGGACATGGCCGCGCCCAGTTCCGTCAGCCAATCGGAGGCCGTTTCGCGGAGCTCCGCCCGCTGGGAGGACTGGGGGGGAAAGGGTTAAACTGGGATAAACTGGTTTAGACTGGGAGGGACTGGGAGGGAACTGGGGGTTACTGGTTTATACTGGGAGGGAGTTTGGGGGTCACTGGTTTGTACTGGGGTGAATTGGGATGAACTGGGAGGTGGTTTGTGGTCACTGGGAGGTCACTGGGCCAGACTGGTTTATACTGGGAGGGGATTTGGGGTCACTGGTTTGAACTGGGAGGGAACTGGGAGGGGATTCGGGGTTACTGGTTTATACTGGGATTGAACTGGGATGAACTGGGACGTTACTGGGACAGGGTTTCAACTTACTGGGATCAACTGGGAGGGAACTGGGCCATACTGGGAGTAACTGGGACCTTACTGGGAGTGGGTTTGGGGTTACTGGTTTATACTGGGAGGGAATGGGAGGGACTGGGATTGGATTTGGTGTTACTGGGATGAACTGGGAGGGGATTTGGGGCTACTGGGCCATACTGGGAGTTACTGGTTTGGGGTTTGGGGTTACTGAGAGGGAACTGGGAAGGGACTGGAGGTTACTGGGAAGGGACTGGGCCATACTGGGATGAACTGGGAGATCCCTGTTTGGTTACTGGGCCATACTGGGAGTTACTGGGGGTTACTGGGAAGGGGATTTGGGGTTACTGGGACGAACTGGGAGTTACTGGGATGAACTGGGAGTTACTGGTGGGTCACTGGTTTATACTGGGAGTCACTGGGATGTCACTGGGAGGGGGATTTGGGGGTTACTGGGCCAAACTGGTTTGAACTGGGAGCTCCTCCCTCACCTCGTCCTCGTCGTCCTCCCGCGACCTCAGACAGGCGACCTGGGAGGGGGCGGGGCCAGTCAGGCCACGCCCACCCCCTTAGACCACACCCACATCCACAAGCCACGCCCATATTGGCCAATACCCATTCTAAGCCACGCCCACCCATATAAACACCAGCATTAGGCCACGCCCACTTCCATTTAAGCCACGCCCACCACAAACCTCCCTTAAGCCACACCCACCTCTCCAATTCCCCTTAAGCCACGCCCACATTAATTAGGCCACGCCCACATGCCCTTAAAAGGCCTTTGAGCCCCTCCCACTCATTAAAACTCTTTAAGCCCCTCCCACTCCTTTAAACCCTTTAAGCCCCGCCCACCCCTTTAAGCCCTTTAAGCCCCTCCCACCCATTAAAACCCCTTTAAGCCCCTCCCACATATTTAAGCCCCTCCCACTTTAAGCCCCGCCCACTCTTTAAGCCCCACCCACTCCTTTAACCCATTTAAGCTCCTCCCCTTTTTAAGCCCCGCCCCTTTCAGCTCCAACCAATGTTACCTGGCCAGCGATGACGTCACACAGGGCTCGACCAATGGGCTCCAGCCATTCCGGGGGGGCGTGGCCTGGGGGCTGCAGGAGCCGCCCGGCCCCGCCCACCGCCCCCAAAGCTCCGCCCACTTCCGGGTCCTTCCGGATCCCCTCGAGGAGAGCCTGGAGCGCCCCCTGCTGGGCGGGGCTGGGGGCTGGGAGAGACCAGTATGGACCAGTATAAACCAGTATAAACCAGTATAAACCAGTATGGACCAGTAAAAACCAGTATAGACCAGTATAAACCAGTATAAACCATTAACTTGCCCCACAGAGTTCCCAGTTCATTCCCGTGACTCTCCCAGTTCCCTCCCAGTATAAACCAGTAACCCCCAGTTCCCTCCCAGTTCATCCCAGTATAAACCAGTATAAACCAGTATGGCCCAGTCACCTCCCAGTACAAACCAGTGACCCCCAAATCCCATCCCAGTTCATCCCAGTACAAACCAGTGACCCCTCAGTACAAACCAGTTTGTCCCAGTTCCATCCCAGTATAAACCAGTAACCCCCAAACCCCCTCCCAGTATAAACCAGTATAAACCAGTATAAACCAGTACAAACCAGTTTGGGGCCTCCCGCAGCGGCAGAGACTCCCCAGGGCCTCGTAGGCGGCGCCTCTGAGCTGGGCCTGGGGGAACTGGGATGGACTGGGAGTTACTGGTTTGTACTGGGAGGGGAATGGGGGTTACTGGTTTATACTGGGAGGGGACTGGGGGTTACTGGTTTATACTGGGAGGGGCTCACCTGAGTCAGATCCAAGATGGCCGCCAGGGAAGGCTCCAGGTAAGGGAAGAAGGCGGAGCTGGGGAAAACCAGTATAGACCAGTATAAACCAGTATAGACCAATATAAATCAATATAAAGCAATATAAATCAATATAAACCCATAAAACCAGTATAGACCAGTATAAACCAATATAAACCAGTATAAACCAGTATAAACCAGTATAACCAGTATAAAAATTCAACTTTTTCCCATTTTTTGCTGTTTTTTAACCCATTTTTTCCCTCCCACTATAAACCAGTATAAACCAGTAACTCCCAGTCCCAAACCAGTAACCCGAGATCCCAAACCAGTATAAACCAGTATAAAAATTCCCTTTTTTTCCCTAATTTTTCCCTCCTGGTCACCTCCCAGTATAAACCAGTATAACCCAGTATAAACCAGTATAAACCCATTTAAACCCATTAAAACGTATTAAACCAGTATAAACCAGTATAGACCAGTATAAACCAGTATAAACCCATTAAAACCCATTAAACCAGTATAAACCAATATAAACCAGTATAAACCCGTATACCCCAGTATAAACCAGTAGAAACCAGTACAGACCAATATAAACCAGTATAAACCCATTTAAATGCATTAAACCAGTCCAAACCAGTATAACCCAGTATAACCCAGTGTAAACCAGTATAAACCCATTTAAGCCCATTATAACCCATTAAACCCCATTAAACCAGTATAAACTAGTACAGACCAATATAAACCAGTATATCCCAGTATGGACCAGTATAAACCAGTATAAACCATCCAAACCAGTATAACCCAGTCCAAACCAATATAACCCAGTATAAACCAGTATAACCAATATAAACCAGTGTAAACCAGTATAACCCAGTATAAACCAATCCAAACCATTAGAAACCAGTATCACCCAGTTTAAACCATTATAAACCACTGCAAACCAGTATATCCCAGTATAAACCAGTATAACCCAGTATAAACCAGTATCACCCAGTATAACCCAGTATAACCAGTACAAACCAGTATAACCCAGTCCAAACCAGTATACCCCAGTATACCCCAGTATAACCCAGTATAAACCAGTATAAACCCATTAAACCCCATTAAAACCCATTAAACCAGTATAAACCAGTACAGACCAGTATAAACCAGTCCAACCCAGTCCAAACCAGTATAAACCAGTATAACCCAGTATAACCCAGTATAACCTAGTATAAACCAGTATAAACCAGTATAAACCAAAATAAACCAGTAAAACCAATAAAACCCAATATAAACCAGTCCAACCCAGTATAAACCAGTATAAACCAGTCAAACCAGTATAACCCAGTACACCCCAGTTACCCGCAGTTCTCCGCCAGCTCCCCCAGCGCCCCCAGCGCCGCCTCGGCCAATCCGGGGAAAGCTCCGCCCATTTCCGGCCTGAAAAGGGGGCGTGGCCATGACCATAAATGGGCATCGTGGTGTTTAAGCCACGCCCACCCGGCCCAGGCCACGCCCACTCACTCCACAGGCTCCGCCCATTCGATGACGTCATCGTCCATTGGCTCCGCCCCTTCAGGGTCGTCGTGGAGGTGGAGGAGCCAATCAGGAGCTTCCGAGGGGGGCTGGGGGGGGAAAGGGACCAGTATGGACCAGTATAAACCAGTATAAACCAGTAAAGAAACCCCCCAAACCAGTACAAACCAGTATAAACCAGTATAAACCAGTATAAACCAGTATAGACCAGTGACCACCCCCAGTCCCCTCCCAGTTCATCCCAGTTCCCTCCCAGTATAAACCAGTGACCCCCAAACCTCTCCCAGTATAAACCAGTAGCTCCCAGTTCATCCCAGTATGGCCCAGTTACCTCCCAGTTCATCCCAGTGATCCCTCCCAGTATAAACCAGTAACCCCCAAACTCCTCCCAGTATAAACCAGTATAAACCAGTAAAGAAAAACCCCAAACCAGTATAAACCAGTATAAACCAGTATAAACCAGTATAAAGCAGTATAAAGCAGTACAGACCTGCGGGGCGGGCGGGGACAGCGCCCCCTGCAGGAGCGGCATCACCCGGGTCAGGACAGGCCCCGCCCCCTCCTTGACCAGTTCAGACACGGCCGAGACCAGCTGCAAACTGGGACAAACTGGTTTGGACTGGGAGGGGCTGGGAGGGAACTGGGAGGGACTGGGAGGGACTGGGGGGGACTGGGAGGGACTGGGAGGGGTTTTGGGGTTATTGGGATAAACTGGTTTATACTGGGAGGGACTGGGAGGGAACTGGGAGCTACTGGTTTTTACTGGGAGGGAACTGGGATTGAACTGGGAGGGAACTGGGAGGGGGTCTGGGGTTACTGGGTCAAACTGGGAGGTAACTGGGAGTAACTGGGACCTTACTGGGATGGGGTTTGGGGTTACTGGTTTATACTGGGATGGACTGTGAGGAACTGGGAGGGAACTGGTTTATACTGGGAGGGAACTGGGATCTTACTGGGAGGGGATTTGGGGTTACTGGTTTATACTGGGAGGGAACTGGGAGGGACTGGGAGGGGACTGGGGGTTACTGGTTTATACTGGGAGGGAGATTAGGGGTTACTGGTTTGTACTGGGGTGAATTGGGAGGGACTGGGAGGGAACTGGAACAAACTGGGAGTAACTGGGAGCTTACTGGGAGCAGGTTTGGGGTTACTGGTTTATACTGGGAGGGACTGGGAGTAACTGGGACCTTACTGGGAGTGAGTTTGGGGTTACTGGTTTATACTGGGATGAACTGGGAGGGACTGGGAGTGGAGATTTGGGTAACTGGGACTCAACTGGTTTGGACTGGGAGGGAACTGGGATGGACTGGGACAAACTGGGAGGGAACTGGGAGGGGATTTGGGGTTACTGGGAGTTACTGGTTTATACTGGGAGGAGACTGGGAGGGGATTTGGGGTTACTGGGAGGGAACTGGGAAAGGGGCTCGGGGTTACTGGGAGGGAACTGGGAGCTACTGGTTTGTACTGGGAGAGAACTGGGATCGAACTGGGAAAGGGTTTCATGTTACTGGGATGAACTGGGATGGACTGGGAGTTACTGGGCCATACTGGGAGTAACTGGGACCTTACTGGGAGTGGATTTGGGATTACTGGTTTATACTGGGATGGACTGGGAGGGACTGGGAGGGACTGGGCCATACCGGGATGAACTGGGACGTTACTGGTTTGGACTGGGATAAACTGGGATAAACTGGGATGAACTGGGAGGGGATTTGGGGTCACTGGGATGAACTGGGAGGGGCTGAGAAACAAAAAGTGGGCGGGGCTTAAGTGGAAAGTGGGCGGGGCTTAAGGGGGAAAGTGGGCGGAGCTTAGGAGAAAGTGGGCGGGGCTTAAGGGGGAAAGTAGGCGGGGCTTGGGGAAAGTGGGCGGGGCCGAGGGAGGGGCCCGGGGGGGATTTTTGGGGTGAATTTTGGGGTGAATTTTTTGGGAATTTTTGGGGAGAATTTTGTGTAAAATTTTGGAGATTTTTGAGTAAAATTTTTGGGATTTTCGGGCCAAATTTTAGGATAATTTTGGGACAATTTTGGGACAATTTTGGGACAATTTTGGGACAATTTTGGGGTGAATTTTGGAATAATTTTTGGGTAATTTTGGGATTTTTGGGGGGATTTCTGGGGTGAATTTTTTTGATTTTTGGGGTGAATTTTGGGGATTTTTGGGTCGAATTTGGGGGATTTTTGGGGTGAATTTTGGGGTATGTTTGAATAATTTTGGGATAGTTTGGGGGGATTTTTGGGGTGAATTTTGGGGGATTTTTGGGGTGAATTTTGGGGGATTTTTGGAGTGAATTTTGGGATATTTTTGGATAGTTTTGAGGACAATTTTGGAACAATTTTGGGGGATTGTTGGGGCGAATTTTGGGGGATTTTTAGGACAATTCTGGGACAATTTTGGGATAATTTTCGGGTAAATTTTGGGACAATTTTGGGACAATTTTGGGGCAAAATTAGGGAGATTTTTTGGTGAATTTTTGGGAATTTTTGGGGTAATTTGGGGATAATTTTGGGACAATTTTGGGGTGAATTTTGGGAAAAATTTTGAGGATTTTTGGGGTGAATTTTGTGGAATTTTTTTCTGATTTTTTGGGTAAAATTCGGGGAATTTTGGGGATTTTTTGGGACAAATTTTGGGGAATTTTGGGGTGAATTTTAGGGAGAATTTTTAGGATTTTTGGAGTGAATTTTGGGGATTTTTGTGACTTTTTTGGGACAATTTTGGGACAACTTTGGGGATAATTTTGGGACAATTTTTGGGTAAATTCTGGGATAATTTTGGGGGATTTTTGGGATGAATTCTGGAGATTTTTTGGCCGATTTTGGGGGATTTTTGGGGTGTATTTTGGGGGAATTTTTGGGCGAATTTTGGGACAATTCTGTGACAATTTTAGAACAATTTCGGGACAATTTCGGGGATAATTTTGGGGGATTTTTGGGATGAATTTTGGGGGATTTTTGAGGTGAATTTTTTGGATTTTTGGGGTGAATTTTGGGGGATTTTTGGGGTGAATTTTGGGCGAATTTTGGGACAACTTTGGGATAATTTGGGGGGATTTTTGGGACAATTTTGTGATAATTCGGGGACAATTTTGGGATAATTTTGGAGTGAATTTTGGGACAATTTTGGGACAATTTTGGGACAATTTCGGGGGAATTTTGGGGTGAATTTTTGGAGATTTTTGGGACAACTTTGGGATAATTTTGGGGATTTTTTGTGACAATTTTGGGACTATTTTGGGACAATTTTGGGATAAATTCTGTCACTCACGTCACCCTGGTGGCCTCCTCGTCCCCCGGGGCCAATCCCAGGCCGAGCTCCAGGGCCTCCAGCAGCCCCTCCCCCACCACGGCCACGCCCAGCGCCCCCAGGACCTCTGGGAAACCAGTACGGACCAGTATAAACCAGTATGGACCAGTATGGACCAGTATGGACCAGTATGGACCAGTATGGACCAGTATGGACCAGTATAGACCAGTATGGACCAGTATGGACCAGTATGGACCAGTATAGACCAGTATGGACCAGTATGGACCAGTATGGACCAGTATGGACCAGTATGGACCAGTATGGACCAGTATGGACCAGTATGGACCAGTATAGACCAGTATGGACCAGTATGGACCAGTATGGACCAGTATGGACCAGTATGGACCAGTATAAACCAGTATAATCCCATTTAAAACCATAAAACCAGTATAGACCAGTATAAACCAATATAAAAATTCCCAATTTTCCCCCAATTTTTTCCCCATTTTTGACCCTTTCAGAGCCCCAAAATCCCCTCCCAGTCCAAACCAGTTTGTCCCAGTCTCTCCCAGTATAAACCAGTGACCCCAAACCCCTCCCAGTATAAACCAGTATAAACCAGTATAAACCAGTGACCCCAATTCTCATTTTCCCCCATCTTTAACCCTTTCTTTGCCATATTTTCCCCATTTTTTGCCCGATTTTCCCCATTTTTTCACCAAAATTCCCCTCTTTTTTTTCATTTTTCCCCCATTTTTATCAATTTCCCCCTCCCAGTTCCCTCCCAGTATAAACCAGGAACCCCATCCCATTTTTAACCCTTTAATCCCCATTTTTAACCCTTTCTTTGCCATATTTTCCTCATTTTTAATCATTTTTCCCCCATTTCTTCACTGATTTTCTGCATTTTTTTTTCCTTTTTCCCCTCCCAGTCCCTCCCAGTATAAACCAGTAACTCCCAGTTCACTCCCAGTATAAACCAGGAACCCCAAACCCCTTTTCCTCCATTTTAACCCATTTTTTCCCCATTTTTAACCCTTTCTTTGCCATATTTTCCCCATTTTTTGCCCAATTTTCCCCATTTTTTCACCAAAATTCCCCATTTTTTTTCCTTTTTCCCCATTTTCCCCCTCCCAGTCCCTCCCAGTATAAACCAGTAACTCCCATTACAAACCAGTATAAAAAAAATCCCCATTTTTAACCCTTTTTTTACCATTTTTAACCATTTTTTTCCCCATTTTTTGTCATTTTTTCCCCATTTTTTCTCATTTTCTCCCCATTTTTTCACCGATTTTGTTCTTTTTTTTTCCTTTTTTCCCTCCCAGTACAAACCAGTATAAACCAGAATAACCCAGTATCAAACCCACCAATTTTCCCCCATTTTTTCCTCATTTTTCCCCATTTTTTCCCCATTTTTTGTCATTTTTTCACCATTTTTTCACCGATTTTCTTCATTTTTTTTCCTTTTTTCCCTCCCAGTATAACCCAGTATAAACCAGTATAACCCAGTATCGAACCCACCAATTTCCCCCCATTTTTTCCTCATTTTCCCCCATTTTTTCCCCATTTTTTCCCCATTTTTTCCCCATTTTTCCCCATTTTTTCACCAAAATTCCCCATTTTTTTTTCATTTTTCCCCATTTTTTCCCTCCCAGTATAAACCAGTATAAACCAGTAACCCCCATTACAAACCAGTATAAAAAATCCTCATTTTTAACCCTTTCTTTACCATTTTTTCCCCATTTTTTGTCATTTTTTCACCATTTTTTCACCGATTTTCTTCATTTTTTTCCCTTTTTTCCCTCCCAGTATAACCCAGTATAAACCAGTATAACCCAGTATCAAACCCACCAATTTTCCCCCATTTTTTCCTCATTTTCCCCCATTTTTTCCCCATTTTTTCCCCATTTTTTGTCATTTTTTCCCCATTTTTTCACCGATTTTCTTTTTTTTTTATTTTTTCCCTCCCAGCCCCTCCCAGTACAAACCAGTATAAACCAGTATAAACCAGTATCAAACCCACCAATTTTCCCCCATTTTTTCCTCATTTTTAACCCTTTAATCCCCATTTTTAACCCTTTTTTCCCCATTTTTCCCCATTTTTTCACCAAAATTCCCCATTTTTTTTTCATTTTTCCCCATTTTTTCCCTCCCAGGATAAACCAGTAACTCCCAGTTCCCTCCCAGTATAAACCAGTATAAAAATCCCCATTTCCCCCCATTTTTAACCCTTTCTTTGCCATTTTTCCCCATTTTTTCCCCATTTTTTCTCATTTTTTCCCCATTTTTTCACCGATTTTCTTCTTTTTTTTTTCCTTTTTCCCTCCCAGTATAACCCAGTACAAACCAGTATAAACCAGTATCAAACCCACCAATTTTTTCCCTATTTTAACCCTTTCTTTGCCATATTTCCCCATTTCTCCTCATTTTTTCTCATTTTTTCCCCATTTTTTCACCGATTTTCTTCATTTTTTTTTCCTTTTTTCCCTCCCAGTCCCTCCCAGTATAAACCAGTATAAACCAGTAACCCCAAAACCTCATTTCCCCCCATTTCCCCCCATTTTTAACCCTTTCCTTGCCATTTTTAACCCCTTTTTCCCCATTTTTAACCCTTTTTTCCCCATTTTTTCTCATTTTTTCCCCATTTTTTCACCGATTTTCTTCATTTTTTTTTCCTTTTTTCCCTCCCAGCCCCTCCCAGTCTAAACCAGTCTAAACCAGTCTAAACCAGTCCTCACCCAGGGCCTGGAGCTGGTGCTGCCCCCCCCGGGCCAGGGCTCGGATCCTGCCCAGGGCGGGGGAGGGGAGGGGCAGGGACCGCGCCGTGGTGGCTGAAAAAAATAATAAAAATTATAAAAATTATTATAATTTTGGGGAAATTTGGGGGATTATTAAAGTTTTGGGGGTTTGGGGGGATTTGGGGGATTTTTTTGGGGGGAAAATTGGGATTTTTGTGAAATTTTTTGGATTTTTTGGGGATTTTTTGGGTTATTTTTGGGTCATTTTTTGGGTCATTTTTGGGCCATTTTTGGGTCATTTTTGGGTCATTTTTGGGTCATTTTTGGGCCATTTTTGGGTCATTTTTTGGGTCATTTTTGGGCCATTTTTGGGTCATTTTTGGGTCATTTTTGGGTCATTTTTGGGCCATTTTTGGGTCATTTTTTAGGTCATTTTTGGGCCATTTTTGGGTTATTTTTGGATCATTTTTGGGCCATTTTTGGGCATTTTTGGGCCATTTTTGGGTCATTTTTTGGGTCATTTTTGGGCCATTTTTGGGTCATTTTTGGGTCATTTTTGGGTCATTTTTGGGCCATTTTTGGGTCATTTTTGGGTCATTTTTGGGTCATTTTTGGGTCATTCTTGGGTCATTTTTTGTGTCAATTTTTGGGTCATTTTTTGGTCATTTTTTGTATATTTTTGGTCAGTTTTGGGTCTTTTTTGGGTATTTTTTTCCCTTTTTTTGGTCATTTTTTTTGTAATTTTCAGTCATTTTTTGTGTCAATTTTTGGGTCATTTTTGTGTCATTTTTTGTCTAATTTTTTTTTTAATTTTTGGGCATTTTTTGTGTCATTTTTGTGTCATTTTTGTGTCATTTTTGGGTCTTTTTTTGTGTATTTTTTTGATTTTTGTGTCATTTTTTGGATCATTTTTTGGGTCATTTTTTACGTGATTTTTTGAATATTTTTTGAGTTATTTTTGGGTCATTTTTTGTTCATTTTTTTGTATTTTTCAGTCATTTTTTGTGTCAATTTTTGGCTATTTTTGGGTATTTTTTGGTCATTTTGTGTCAATTTTTGGGTCATTTTTGGGTCATTTTTTGTCTAATTTTTTTTTTAAATTTTTGGGCATTTTTTGTGTCATTTTTTGGGTCATTTTTGTGTCGATTTTTGTGTCATTTTTAATGTAATTTTTTGTATTTTTCAGTCATTTTTTGTGTCAATTTTTGGATCATTTTTTGGTCATTTTTGGTCATTTTTTGGGTCATTTTTGGGTATTTTTCAGTCATTTTGTGTCAATTTTTGGTCATTTTTGGGTCATTTTTTGTCTAATTTTTTAAAAAATTTTCGGGTCATTTTTGGACCATTTTTTGAGTCTCTTTTTGTGTCATTTTTTGGGTCATTTTTTGGCCATTTTGTGTCATTTTTGGGTCATTTTTTGAGTCATTTTTTGTGCAATTTTTTGGATCATTTTTGGCCATTTTTTGGTCATTTTTTGGGCCATTTTTGTGTCAATTTTTGGGTCATTTTTTGGTCTTTTATTTGTATATTTTTGGTAATTTTTGGGTCATTTTTTGGATCATTTTTGGTTCATTTTTTGAGTTACTTTTGTTTTATTTTTGTGCCATTTTTTGTCTCCTTTTTGTGTCATTTTTTGTGTCATTTTTTGGGCCATTTTGGGTCATTTTTGGGTCATTTTTCTGTCATTTCCTGGTTATTTTTGGGGCATTTTTGGCTCATTTTTGGATCATTTTTGGGTCATTTTTAATCTAATTTTTTGTCTATTTTTGAGTTATTTTTGGGTCATTTTTGTGTCAATTTTCAGGTATTTTTGGGTCATTTTTGGGCTATTTTGGGGTCATTTTTTTGGTTATTTTGTGTCATTTTTGAGTCAATTTTTTGGGTCAATTTTTCGTATATTTTGGGTATTTTTGTGTCATTTTTGGGTCATTTTTTTGGTATTTTTGGGTCATTTTTTGGTCATTTTTGGGTCATTTTTTGTCTAATTTTTTTTTTTAACGTTTGGTCATTTTTTGTGTCATTTTTGGGTCATTTTTGTGTCGATTTTTGTGTCATTTTCAATGTAATTTTTTTGTATTTTTCAGTCATTTTTTGTGTCAATTTTTGGTCATTTTTGGGTCATTTTTTGGGTCCTTTTTTGTGTCATTTTTTTGTTATTTTTGTGTCTTTTTTTGTCATTTTTGGGTCATTTTTTGGGTCATTTTTTGTCTAATTTTTTTTAAATTTTTGGGCCATTTTTTGTGTCATTTTTGGCTCATTTTTTGTCTATTTTTTTCCCTTTTTTTCGGTCATTTTTGACTCATTTTTGTGTCATTTTTGAGTCATTTTATGGGTAATTTTTGTGTCATTTTTTGAGTCATTTTTTGGGCCAATTTTGGGTCATTTTTTGAATTATTTTTGGTTATTTTTGTGTCATTTTTGTGACGATTTTTGGGTCATTTTTGAGTCATTTTTGGGTCATTTTTTGGCCATTTTTTCAGTTATTTTTGTGTCATTTTTTGAGTCATTTTTGGGTCATTTTTTGTGTCATTTTTGTGTCAATTTTCTTGGTCATTTTTTTTGTATATTTTTGGTTATTTTTATGTCATTTTTGGCTCATTTTTGTCTCATTTTTGTGTCATTTTTTGTCTATTATTTTCCCTTTTTTTCGGTCATTTTTGGCTCATTTTTGGCTCATTTTTTGTGTCAATTTTTGGTCATTTTTGGGTAATTTTTTGTCTAATTTTTTTTTAAATTTTCGGCATTTTTGGGCTATTTTGGGGTCTTTTTTTGGTTATTTTTGTGTCATTTTTGTGTCATTTTTGTGTCATTTTTGGGTCGTATTTTGGGTATTTTTTGCGTCATTTTTGGCCATTTTTTGTGTCATTTTTGAGTCATTTTTTGGGCCATTTTGGGTCATTTTTTTGTATATTTTTGGTTAATTTTTGGGTCATTTTTTGGTCTTTTTTTTTGTATTTTTTGTCTCTTTTTTGAGTTATTTTTGGGTCTTTTTTGCGTTATTTCTGTGTCATTTTTTGTCTATTTTTTTCCTTTTTTTTCGGTCATTTTTGGGTCATTTTTAAATTATTTTTATGTATTTTTTGGGGTGTTTTACGTGGTTTTTTTGTGTATTTTCATGTGTTTTCCTCACCCAGGCTGTGCAGGGCGCTCAGGGCCAGCTCTTTGCTCTTTTCCTCCCCCGGAGCCTCCAAAGGTCCCAAAATCCTGGGCAGGACCCGGGGCAGCCACGGCCCCACCCCCTCCTCCCCTGGGGCCAAAAAAATCCACAAATTCCACACAAAATCCACCAAAATCCATGAAAAAACACAAAAAAAAGAGAGAAAAACAAAAAAAAATTGGGTTAAAATACAAAAAAATGGGAAAAATCAGCAAAAAAACAAAAAAAAAAAACCAAAAAAAATTAAGATTTTTAATTTTTTTTCTGGTTTTTTACCCATTTTTTCCCAAAAATCTCAAGTTTTCCCAAATTTTCCCAAAAATTTCCCTGTAAAATTTTAGCTTTTTTCCCAAATTTTCCGAATTTTTTCTGATTTTTCACAAATTTTCCCAAATTTTCCCATTTTTTTCCGAATTTTCCCAATTTTTCCCAAATTCTTCCCCAAATTTTCCAATTTTTTCCCAAAAATTCCATCAAAATTTTAGATTTTTCCCAAATTTTCTGAATTTTTTTCTGATTTTTCACAAATTTTTTCCAAATTTCCCCAATTTTTTCCCAAATTTAACAATTTTTCCCCCAAATTTTTCAAATTTTCCCCAAAAATTTCCCAAAATTTCCCATTTTTTCCTTATTTTTTCCAAATTTTTAAAGTTTTTCTCAAATTTCCCCCAATTTCCCCAGATTTTTCCCAATTTTTTCCCAAATTTTCCCAATTTTTCCCTTTTTTCCCAAAATTCCCAAATTTCCCCCAAAATTTTCCCCAAATTTTCTCCCAAATTTTCCAATTTTTTCCCAAAATTTCCCCGTAAAATTTTAGATTTTTCCCAAATTTTCCAAAGTTTTTTCTGATTTTTCACAATTTTTTTGCAAATTTTCCCATTTTTTTCCAATTTTTCCCCCAATTTTTCCCAAATTTCCCCCAAAATTCCCAAATTTTCCCCAAATTTCCCCAGAATTCCCTGAAAATTCCCAAATTTTCCCCAATTTTTTCCCAATTTCCCCAAAATTCTCAATTTTATCCCCAATTACCCCAAATTTTTTTAAAATTTATGTAAAAATTTCCAATTTTTTCCCAAATTTCCCAAAAATTCCCCCAAATTTCCCAATTTTTTCCCCAAAATTCCCAAATTTTCTCCATTTTTTTCCCCAAATTTCCCCAAAATTCCCTGAAAATTCCCAAATTTTCCCCAATTTTTTCCCAATTTTCCTCAAATTCCCCAACTTTCCTCCAAAATTCCCAATTTTTTTAATTTCTCCCCCTAATTTTCCAAAAAAATTCCCAATTTTTCCCCAATTTTCCCCCAAATTTTCACTAAATTTCCCAAAATTCCCATTTTTTCCCAAATTTTTCCCAAATTTTCCCCAAAATTCCCTGAAAATTCCCAATTTTCCCCCAATTTTTCCCAAATTTTCCCCAAATTTCCCCCAAATTTCCTCCCAATTTTCCGCAATTTCCCCCAAAATCACCCAAATTCCCAAATTTTTCCCAAAATTCCCAATTTTTCCCCAATTTTTCCCAAAAATTCCCCCAAAATTCCCAAATTTTCCCCAAATTTTCCCAATTTTCCCCCAAAATCTCCAAATTTCCCCGCAAATTCCCACTTTTTACCCACTTTTCCCCAAATTTCCCGATTTTCCTCCCAAATTCCCCCAAATTCCCCCGATTTCCCCCAAAATTCCCAAATTTTCCATAAATTTCCCCAAAATTCCATGAAAATTCCCCAATATTCCCAAATTTCCCCTAAATTCCTCAAATTTCCCCCAAAATTCCTGATTTTTCCCCAATTTTTCCCAATTTTTTTCCACATTTCTCCCAAAATTGCCTGAAAATTCCCATTTTTTTCCCCAATTTTTCCCAAATTTCTCTAAAATTCCCCCAAAATTCCCAAATTTCCCTCAATTTTTCACAAATTTCCCCCAAAATTTCCACTGAATTTACAAAAAACTCCCCAAAAATTCCCAATTTCCCCCAAAATTCCCAAATTTTCCCCAATTTTTTCCCAATTTTCCCCGAATTTCCATCCAAAATCCCCAATTTTTTCCCAAATTTCACATTTTTTATCCCAATTTTCTCCAAATTTCCCCCAAATTTCCCAAAAATTCCCAATTTTCCCCAATTTTTCCCAAAAATTCCCCCACAATTCCCAAATTTCCTCCAAATTTTCCCAATTTTCCCCCAAAATCTCCAAATTTCCCCCCAAATTCCCAATTTTTTCCCAAATTTTCCCCAAATTTCTCCAAAACTTCCCGATTTTCCCTCAAATTCCTCAAATTTTCCCCAAAATTCCCAATTTTTTTGATTTCTCTCCCAAATTTTTCCCAAATTGTCCCCCGAAATTTCCCAATTTTTTCCTCAAAATTCCCAATTTTTCCCCAAATTTCCCCCAAAATTCCCAAATTTCCTCCAAATTTTCCCCCAAAATCTCCAAATTTCCCCCCAAATTCCCAATTTTTTCCCAAATTTTCCCCAAATTTCACATTTTTTCCCCAAATTCCCCCAAAATTCCCATTTTTTCCCCCAAATTTTCCCCAAATTTCCCCCAAATTCCCATTTTTCCCCCAATTTCCTCACCCAGGGCCTCGAGCAGCGTCTCCAGGAGGAACCAGGATTTGGGGTCGGGGTTTTGGGGATCCCAAAATTCCCCCAAAAGTTTCTCCAAAGCCTCGGCCACGACCCCCAAAACCTCGGGCTGGAAAATAGAGAAAAATCGACCAAAAATGGACCAAAAATGGAGAAATTTGGCCCCAAAAAATCCCCCCAAAATGGGCCAAAAATTCACCCAAAAATGCCCCAAAATTGGACAAAATTGGTCCAAAAAATTCCCAAAAAATTCCCCAAAAATGCCCCAAAAATGGACAAAATTGGTTCAAAAAATCCCCCAAAAATCCCCCAAAAATGGCCCCAAAATCCCCCAAAAATGGCCCAAAAATGGACAAAATTGGCCCAAAAAAACCCCCCAAAATGGCCAAAAAAATCCCCCCAAAATGGACAAATTTGGCTCCAAAAATCCCCAAAAAATTCCCCCAAAAATGACCCAAAAATGGCCCAAAAATGGACAAATTTCGCCTCAAAAAATACCCAAAAATGGCTCCAAAAATGGCAAAATTTGGCCCAAAAATCCCAAAAAAATGGCCCGAAAAATCCCTCAAAATGGCAAAAAAATCCCCCCAAAAAGAGACAAATTTGGCCCAAAAAATGCCCCAAAAATGGCAAAAAATCCCCCCAAAAATGGCCAAAATTAGGACAAAAAATGTCCCCAAAAATACCAAAATTTCCCCCAAAAATGGCCCAAAAAGGGACAAATTTGGCCCAAAAAATCCCCAAAAAATGGGATTTAAAAATGGCCAAAATTAGGAAAAAACATCCCCCCAAAAAATTTTAAAAATTTCCCAAAATTCGGCCCAAAAATCCCCCAAAATTGACCCCAAAAATCCCCAAAATTTCCACCAAATTTTGCCCGAAAAATCTCTTAAAATTTGCTCCAAAAATCCCCCAAATTTAACCAAATAAATCCTCAGAATTCGCCCCAAAAATCCCTAAAATTCAGCCAAAAATCCCCCAAAATTCTCCCCAAAAATCCCCAAAATTCACAAAAAACATCCCCCAAATTTGCCCCAAAAATACCTGAAATTCCCCCCAAAATCCCTCAAAATTTGCCCCAAAATTCCCCAAAATTCACCCCCAAAATTCACCCCAAAAATCCCTCAAAATTCACCCCAAAATTCTTCCAAAAATCTCCCGAAATTCACCAAAAAAATCCCTCAAATTCACCCCAAAAATCCCCAAAATTTCTGCCAAAATTCCCCAAAATTCGCCCCAAAAATCCGCAAAATTTGCCCCAGAATTCCCCAAAATTCTCCCCAAAAATTCCTCAAAATTCCCCCTAAAAATCCTCAAAATTCACCAAAAAATCTCCCAAAATTCCCCCCCAAAATCCCCCAAAATTCACCCCAAAAATCCCCCCCAGGGCTCCTCCCTTGGCCCCGCCCACTTTCCCCTCAAGCCCCGCCCACTTTCCCCTCAAGCCACGCCCACTTTCCCCTCAAGCCACGCCCACTTTCCATCAAGCCACGCCCACTTCCCCCCTCAAGTCACACCCACTTTCACTAAGCCACGCCCCCGGTTCATTTTGGCCACGCCCCCTTTTGGTCTCTCAGCTCCTCCCAGTTCATCCCAGTTTGTCCCAGTTCATCCCAGTGACCCCAAATCCCCTCCCAGTTCCCTCCCAGTATAAACCAGTAACCCCAAACCCGCTCCCAGTAAGGCCCCAGATACTCCCAGTCCCTCCCAGTTGATCCCAGTAACCCCCAAACCTCAAACCAGTAACTCCCAGTTCCCTCCCAGTTCAATCCCAGTTCCCTCCCAATAACCCCGAGTCCTTTCCCAGCCCCTCCCAGTCTAAACCAGTAACTCCCAGTAACCCCAAACCCCCTCCCAGTCCCTCCCAGTCCCGTCCCAGTATAAACCAGTAACCCCAAATCCTTTTCCCAGTTCATCCCAGTTTGATCTCAGCTGCATTTCCAGTACAAACCAGTAGCTCCCAGTTCATCCCAGTAACCCCAAATCCACTCCCAGTTCCCTCCCAGTATAAACCAGTAACCCCAGACCTGCTCCCAGTAAGGTCCCAGTTCATCCCAGTGACCTGAAACCCTTTCCCAGTAATGTCCCAGTTTATCCCAGTATGGCCCAGTCCAAACCAGTAACCCCGAGCCCTTTCCCAGCCCCTCCCAGTATAAACCAGTAACTCCCAGTAACCCCAAATCCCCTCCCCATTCTTTCCCAGTTTGTCCCAGTTCATCCCAGTTCCCTCCCAGTTCCTCCCAGTTTATCCCAGTAACCCCAAACCCCCTCCCAGTAAGGTCCCAGTTACTCCCAGTATGACCCAGTCCCCTCCCAGTCCATCCCAGTTCATCCCAGTTTGATCCCAGTAACCCCCAACCCCCAAACCAGTAACTCCCAGTTCCCTCCCAGTAACCCTGAGCCCTTTCCCAGCTCCTCCCAGTTCATCCCAGTTCACCCCAGTAACCCCAAACCCCCTCCCAGTTCCCTCCCAGTTCAAACCAGTCCAAACCAGTCCAGACCTGCAGCTCCTCCCTGAGTTCTCTCAGCGCCGCCGCCGCCGCCCCCCGCACCGCGGCCTCGGGGTCTCCCAGCCCGGCCCGCAGGGCCCCCAGGACCACGCCCAGGTACCTGTGAGGACACGCCCACTTTTCATTAGGCCACGCCCACTTTGGCTCATTCCACGCCCACCCCATTAAAACACACTATTGATACTATAGGGAGTGTTAAGCCACACCCCTTTTAGATAAGCCACGCCCACCCCATTAAAATCCACTATAGGGGGTGTTAAGCCACGCCCCCTTTTTGATAAACCACGCCCACTCTGCCTAAGCCACGCCCACCCATTAAAAACCCACTATTGATTATCTAGAGGACTGTTAAACCACGCCCCTTTTTCAAGATAAGCCACGCCCACCCATTAAATCCAACTATAGGGGGTGTTAAGCCACGCCCCTTTTAATATAAGCCACGCCCACTCCAGTAAAACACATAATTGACAGTATAGGGGGGTTGTTAAGCCACGCCCACCCCATTTAAGCCACGCCCACCCCATTAAAACCCACTATTGGGGCTATAGGGAGTGTTAAGCCACGCCCCCTTTTAATTAAGCCACGCCCACCCCATCAAAACCCCTCTACTGACACTATAGAAAATTTTAAGCCACGCCCGGAACATTTTAGGCCACGCCCACTACACTTAAACATCACTGGGCTCAATATAAGCCACGCCCACCCCACTTAAGCCACGCCCACCTAATTAAATCATGCCTCTGTAGCCACAAGGGGGAAGTAAAACTCAATCCGCTTAAGCCACGCCCACCCCATTTTAAACCACACCCACCACCCTTAAAGAAGACTGGGCTCTGTGCAAGCCACGCCCATCTAAGTGAGGCCACGCCCAGTTCATTTTAAGCCACGCCCACCACTATTAAACCCAACCCACCATGCCATAAATGGGCTGAGGCCACGCCCACCAACCTGATGCTCCACCCACTGAGTTTAAGCTCCACCCACAGATAAGAAAATGTTTTAGGCCTCGCCCACAACCCTTAAACCCCACCCACAACCCTCAAACCCCGCCCTTTTCCCCATATAAGGAAGAAACCCCGCCCACAGCCCTCAAACCCCACCCCTTTCCCCATATAAGGAAGAAGCCCCGCCCCTGTTCCCATATACAGAAACCCCACTTTCTTCCCTTAAACCCCACCCACAACTGTTAAACTCCGCCCCTTTCCCATAAAAACTCCAAACCCCGCCCACTTTCCCCATATAAGGATGAAGCCCCGCCCCCTTTCCCCATATAAGGAATAAGTCTCACCCCTTCCCCTCAAGCCCCACCCCTTTCCCCTCAAACCCCGCCCCTTTTCTCCATATAAGAACAAAACCCCGCCCCATTCCCATATTAGGATTAAGCCCCGCCCTCTTTCCCCATATAAGGACTAAACCCCGCCCCTTTCCCCAATATAAGGATGAAGCCCTGCCCACTTTTCTCAATATAAGTACAAATCCCCGCCCCATCCCCTAAAACCCCGCCCATTTCCCCATAAAAGGCTTTAAACTCCGCCCATTTCCCCATATAAGGATGAAAACCCCACCCACAACCCTTAAACTCCGCCCCCTTTTCTTCATATAAGGATGAAACTCCGCCCCTTTCCCCTCAAACCCTGCCCCTTTCCCCCATATAAGGCAGAAGCCCCACCCCTTTTCCCTATATAAGGAATAAACCCCACCCCTTTTCCCCATATAAGGAAGAAACCCCGCCTCTTTCCCTTAAACCCCACCCATAACTCTCAAATCCCCATAAAAGGCTCCAAACCCCGCCCATTTTCCCCATATAAGGATGAAAACCCCGCCCACAACACTTAAACCCGCCCCTTTTCATCATATAGGGATGAAACCCCGCCCCTTTCCCCTCAAACCCCGCCCACTTTCCCCATATAAGGCCGAAGCCCCGCCCCTCTCTCACCGCCGCCTCAAGGTGGCCCCACAGCCCCGCGCAAGCGCAGTCAGCGCCAACAGCGCCCCCTTGCGGCCGCCGGCGGAGGCGCCTCGGCCCGGCCCGTCCAGGAGCGGCAACTTCCGGGTTCGGCCCAGAGCCAAAAACGGCGGGTTTGGACCCAAAAAAAAGGCGGGAAAAAGGGGGGAAAAAGGCGGGAAAAAGGGAGAAAAAGGCGGGAAAAGGTGAGGGGGAAAGGGGTGAGGGAGAAGAGAAAAAAAATGGGGAAAAAAGAGAAAAATGAGGGAAAATTAGTCAGAAATGGCTCAGAAATGGTTAAAAAATTATACAAAATCCACAAAATTTTCCAAATTCACCCCCAAAATTCCGGTAAAAACCCCCCCAAAAATAATTAAAAACCTCCAAAGATTCAAAAAATCCCAAAAAATTAAAAAAAATTACCCAAAATTGCCAAAAAAATCCCCAAATTTCCTCACAATTCTTTTAAATTCATTTAAAAATAAAAAAAATTCAAAAAAACGCCTCAAAAAATCCCCCAAAATTCACAATAATCCCAAAAAAATCCCCAAAATTCCCAAAATTTCCTCCCAATTCCCCTAAATTCTTTTAAAAATAAAAAAAAAATCCAAAAACTTGCCCAAAAATCCCCAAAATTTCCCGCAAAATTCCTTTGAAAAGCAAAGGAAAAAAAATTCTCAAAAATTCATTAAAAATTCCTCTAAAAAATCCCAAAAATTCCCAAAATTCTCAAATTTTGCCTCAAAAAATCCCCAAAATTCCCAAATTTCCAAAAATTCACAAAAACATCCCAAAAAAAATTCCATGAAAAAACCCAAAAAATTCCCCAAAAATTCCCAAAAAAATTCCCAAAAAATTCCCAAAAAATTCCCAAAAAAATCCCCAAAAAGTTCCCAAAAAATCCCAAAAAATTCCCAAAAAATTCCAAAAAAAATCCCAAAAAATCCCAAAAATTCCCAGAATTCCCAAATTCAAAAAAATTGTCCTAAAATCCCTCAAATTCTTCTCAAAATTTCTTTAAAAACCCACAAAAAATTCCCAAAAATTCACTAAAAAATGCAAAAAAATTCCGTAAAAAATCCCAAAAAATTCCCAAAAAATCCCCAAAAATTCTAAAAAAATTCCCAAAATTCCCAATTTCCCAAAATTTCCCAAAAAATTCCCAAAATTTGCCAAAAATTCCCCAAATGCCTCAAAAATTCTGCCCAAAAATTAAAAAAAATCCCATAAATTTACAACAAAAATACAAAAAAAATCCGTAAATAATCCCAAAAAATTCCCAAAAATTCCCCAAAAATCCCCAAAATTCCCAATTCCCCAAATTTTCCCCAAAATTCCCAAATTCCCCAAAAATTCCTGTAAAAAAAAACCCCAAATCCCCCAAAAATTTCCCCCAAAATTCCCCAAAAAATCCCAAAAAATTCCCAAAAAATTCCCAAAAATTCCCAAAAATCTCCAAAATTCCCAATTTCCCAAATTTTGCCCCAAAATTCCCCAAATTTGCCCCAAAATTCCTTCCAAAGTTTCTTTTAAACCACAAAAATTCCCAAAAATTCACCAAAAAATGCAAAAAAAATCCGTAAAAAATCCGTAAAAAATCCCAAAAAATTCCAAAAAAATCCAAAAAAATTCCCAAAATTCTCAAAATTCCCAAATTCCCAAAATTTGCCCAAAAATTCTGCAAATGCTTCAAAAATTCTGCCCAAAATTCTAATAAAAATAATAAAATCCCAAAAATTCACCAAAAAATCCAAAAAAATTCAGTAAAAAAATCCCAAAAAATTCCCCAAAAATCCCCAAAAAATTCCCAAAAATTCCCCAAAATCCCCAAAATCTCCAAATTCCCAAAAAAATCCCAAAAAATCTCAAAAATTCACTAAAAAATCCCCCAAAAATCTGAAAAAAATCTCCCCAAAAAATCCCCCAAAAATTCCCCAAAAAAAAAAACAAAAAAATCCCAAAAAAATCCCAAAAATTCCCAAAAATTCCCAAAAATTCCCAAAAATTCCCAAAATTCCAAAATTCAAAAAAATTGCCAAAAAATTCCTCAAATTCCTCCCAAAATTTCCTTTAAACCACAAAAATTCCCAAAAATTCACAAAAAAACACCAAAAAAAATCTGTAAAAAATCCCAAAAAATTCCCAAAAAATCCCCAAAAATTCTAAAAAAATTCCCAAAATTCCCAATTTCCCAAAATTTCCCAAAAAATTCCCAAAATTTGCCAAAAATTCCCCAAATGCCTCAAAAATTCTGCCCAAAAATAAAAAAAATCCCATAAATTTACAAAAAAATGCAAAAAAAATCCATAAATAATCCCAAAAAATTCCCAAAAATTTCCCAAAAATCCCCAAAATTCCCAATTCCCCAAATTTTCCCCAAAATTCCCAAATTCCCCAAAAATTCCTGTAAAAAAAACCCCAAATCCCCCAAAAATTCCCCCCAAAATTCCCCAAAAAATCCCAAAAAATTCCCAAAAATTCCCAAAAATCCCCGAAATTCCCAATTTCTTAAATTTTGCCCCAAAATTCCCCAAATTTGCCCCAAAATTCCTTCCAAAGTTTCTTTTAAACCACAAAAATTCCCAAAAATTCACTAAAAAATGCAAAAAAAATCCGTAAAAAATCCGTAAAAAATCCCAAAAAATTCCAAAAAAATCCAAAAAAATTCCCAAAATTCTCAAAATTCCCAAATTCCCAAAATTTGCCCAAAAATTCTGCAAATGCTTCAAAAATTCTGCCCAAAATTCTAATAAAAATAATAAAATCCCAAAAATTCACCAAAAAATCCCAAAAAATTCAGTAAAAAAATCCCAAAATTTCCCCAAAAATCCCCAAAAATTCCCAAAAATTCCCAAAAAAATTCCCAAAAATTCCCAAAATCCCCAAAATCTCCAAATTCCCAAAAATTCCCAAAAAAATCCCAAAAAATCTCAAAAATTCACGAAAAAATCCCCCAAAAATCTGAAAAAAATCTCCCCAAAAAATCCCCCAAAAATTCCCAAAAAAAAAAAAAAAATTCCCCAAAAATTCCCAAAAAATCAAAAAAAATCCTAAAAATTCCAAAATTCAAAAAAATTGTCAAAAAATCCCTCAAATTCCCAAAATTCCTCCCAAAATTTCTTAAAAAACCCACAAAAATTCCCAAAAATTCACTAAAAAATGCGAAAAAATTCCGTAAAAAATCCCAAAAAATTCCCAAAAAATCCCCAAAATTCCCAATTCCCAAATTTTGCCCCAAAATCCCCCAAATTTTCCCCCCAAAACTCACCAATTCCTTCAGGAGCTTCTCCGGCGGCAATTCCTGACCCAAAACATCCAAAACCTCGAAAAAAACCCAAAAATTTGAGTCAAAATCTCCCAAATTTGGGCAAAAAACCCCCAAAATTCTGAATTTTTTACTGAATTTGGTAAAAAATTCAAAAAAAAATGGGAAAAACAAAAAAAATTTGGGGAAAATCGACCAAAAAATGGGAAAATTTGGGAAAAAATTGATAAATTTTGGGTTAAATTTGAGGAAATTTTTATTTAAAAAGGGAAATTTTGGTGAAAAATCAGAAAATTTTGGGAAAAATCAGAAAATTTTGGGAAAATTGATGAAAATTTTGGGAAAATTGAAGAAAATTTGGGGAAATTTGAGTTAAAAAACGGAATATTTTAAATAATTTGGGTGGAAATTGGGCAAAAATGGGAAAATTTAAAAAAAAATGGGAAAAAAGAGTCAAAAATTGGGAAAAATTGGGGAAAATTTGAAAAAAAATGGAAATTTTGAAGGAATTTTGTTCAAAATGGGGAAAATTTGATTTAAAATGGGGAAAAATGTCCCAAAAATGGGAAAATTTGACCTGAAAATTGGGATGAAAATGGAAAATTCGGGAGAAAATGGAGAGTTGGAAATAAAATGGGAAAAACTGGGGAAAAATGGGGGAAAATTGGGGAAAAGTGAGGAAAAAGTGGAAAAAAAATGGGGGAAAAAAGGGAAAATTGGGAGAAAATGGAGAAAAAGAAGGAAAAATTTTGGGGAAAATTTTGGGGGGAAAATGGGGGGGAATTGAGGAAAAATGGAGAAAAATTGGGAAAAATTGAGTAAAAAATGAGAAAAAAATGGGGAAAAAATGAGAAAAATTGGGAAAAATGGGCAAAAACCCACAAAAAATTGGGGGAAAAAAAGAGAAAAATGGGCAAAAAATGGGGCAAAAGAAGCAAAAAATGGGGGAAAAATGGGGAAAAAAGAGAAAAAATGGGGAAAAAATGAGTAAAAAAAATGGGAGAAAATGGGAAAAAAAATGGGAAAATTTTTGGGAAAAGTGCGGAAAAAATTTGGGAAAAATGAGAAAAAATGGAGAAAATTCAGGGAAAAAATTGGGGGAAAAATTGGGGAAAAATTGGGGAAAAAATGGGAAAAAAATTGGAAAAATGGGGGAAAAATGGGGGAAAAATTGAGAAGAAGAAGGAAAAAACGGGAAAAAAAAGGGAAAAAATGGGGAAAATTTGGGGAAAAAATGGGCAAAAAATGGAAAAAAAATTGGGAAAAATGGGAAAAACTGGGGGAAAAAGGAGGGAAAAATTGGGAAAAAATGGGGAAAAAATTGAGAAAAAATTGGAGAAAAAATTGGGGAAAAATTTGGGAAAAATGAGGAAAAAATTGGGAAAAATTGGGGGAAAAAATGGGAAAAACTGGGAAAAAAATGGAAAAAAGTTGGGGAAAAATTTGAGAAAAATGAGGAAAAAATTGGGAAAAAATTGGGGAAAAAAATTGGGAAAAATTGGGGAAAAAATGGGAAAAACTGGGAAAAAATGGAAAAAAGTTGGGGAAAAAAATTGATAAAAATGAGGAAAAAATTGGGAAAAAATTGGGGAAAAAATTGGGAAAATAGGGGAAAATGGGGAAAAAATTGGGAAAAATTTGGGGAAAAAATGGGAAAAATTGGGGAAAAAATGGAAAAAAATGGAGAAAAAATTGAGAAAAATGGGAAAAAAATGGGGAAAAAATGGGGAAAAAATGGGAAAAAAAAAGGAAAAATTGGGAAAAAATGAGGAAAAAAATGGGAAAAAAAAAAGGAAAAATTGGGAAAAAATTGGGGAAAAAATGGGGAAAAAATAGGGAAAAAATGGGGAAAAATGGGGAAAAAATGGGGAAAATTTTGGGAAAAATGGGGAAAAAACGAGTAAAAAATCATGAAAAATCGGGGAAAAAACAGGAAAACCTCCAGAATCTCGAGAATTTTTTGGAAACTTGGAAAATTTCGAGTAAATTTTAGGAATTTATGGTTTTATTTTTACCTGAGCCGCAGCATGACGGGGACAAGTCCCTTGAGCTTCACCCCAAAATTCTTCCGGGTCGGGATTTTGGGGGCGAATTTGGGCACAAAGAGGGACCAGGAGGCCCCTGAGGACGAGGCTGAGGAGGCCCCCCCGGAGCAGGGCCTGCACCAGTATAAACCAGTATAAACCAGTATAAACCAGTATAAACCAGTATAAACCAGTATAAACCAATAGAAAAAAATCTGGATTTTTTTTGGTGGTTTTTGAGGCTTTTAGAGCGTCAAAATCGTCCCAAAATTGGTTTAAATTCATCCTAGTTCATCCCAGTATAAACCAGTGACCCCAAATCCCCTCCCAGTATAAACCAGTGACCCCAAATCCCCTCCCAGTATAAACCAGTGACCCCAAATCCCCTCCCAGTATAAACCAGTCTGGCCCAGTGACCTCCCAGTGACCACAAACCACCTCCCAGTTCATCCCAATTCACCCCAGTACAAACCAGTAACCCCCAAACTCCCTCCCAGTATAAACCAGTGACCCCCAGTCCCTTCCAGTACAAACCAGTAACCCCCAGTTCCCTCCCAGTTCATCCCAGTCCATCCCAGCCCCTCCCAGTCTCTCCCAGTATAAACCAGTAACCCCAAATCCCCTCCCAGTCCCTCCCAGTTCAATCCCAGTAACCTGAAACCCTTTCCCAGTAACGTCCCAGTTCATCCCAGTTCAATCCCAGTCCATCCCAGTAACCCCAAATCCCCTTCCCAGTTCATCCCAGTTTGATCTCAGCTCCATTCCCAGTACAAACCAGTAGCTCCCAGTTCATCCCAGTAACCCTGAAACTCCTCCCAGTTTCCTCCCAGTCCCTCCCAGTTCCCTCCCAGTCCATCCCAGTTCACTCCCAGTTCATTCCCAGTTTATCCCAGTTCACTCCCACTCCCTCCCAATTTCCTCCCAGTTCCTCCCAGTTTATCCCAGTCCACCCCAGTTCTATCCCAGTCCCTCCCAGTCCCTCCCAGTTTAATCCCAATCCATCCCAGTCCCTCCCAGTTCCTCCCAGTCTCTCCCAGTTCATCCCAGTCCCTCCCACTCCATCCCAATTTCCGCCCAGTCCATCCCAGTCCCTCCCAGTCCCTCCCAGTCCCTCCCAGTTCATCCCAGTTTGTCCCAGTCCATCCCAATCCATCTCAATCCCCTCCCAGTCCATCCCAGTCGCTCCCAGTCCATCCCAGTCTCTCCCAGTCCCTCCCAGTTCACTCCCAGTCCATCCCAGTCTCACCCTGGGTTTTTTCTGTGCCAGGAAAGTCACAGTGGCCAAGGCTCGAGTCCTCACAGTGTCACCCCTGCATTCATCCCCGGCCACCTGAGGGGAAAATCCCAGAGATTTCTCTCAAAATTCCCAAAAAAATTCCTGGGATTTGTCACAAAATTCCCAGATTTTGGGAAGGGTAGACCTGGTGTCCCTAAATCTGCCATTGACTTTAATGTGAGTAGACTTGTCCCTAAATCCACCATTGACCTCAATGGGGTAGACCTGGTGTCCCTAAAAGCCCCATTGACTTTAATGGGGGTAGACCTGGTGTCCAAAAATCCCCATTGACTTTAATGAGTAGACCTGGTGTCCCTGTACTCCCATTGACTTTAATGGGGTAGACTTGGTGTCCCTAAAATCCCCATTGACTTTAATGGGTAGACCTGGTGTCCTAAAATCCCCATTGACTTTAATAGGGGTAGACTTGGTGTCTTAAAAACCCCATTGACTTTAATGGGGGTAGACCTGGTGTCCCTAAATACATTGACCTTAATGGGGGTAGACTTGGTGTCCCTAAAATCCCAATTGATTTCAATGGGGTAGACCTGGTGTCCCTAAAATTCCCATTGACTTTAATGGGTAGACCTGGTGTCCCAGAATCCCCATTGACTTTAATGGGGTAGACCTGGTGTCCTAAAACCCCCATTGACTTTAATGGGGTAGACTTGATGTCCCTAAAATGCCCATTGATTTCAATGGGGTAGACCTGGTGTCCCTAAAATTCCCATTGACTTTAATGGGTAGACTTGGTGTCCCTGAATTCCCATTGACTTTAATGGGTAGACCTGGTGTCCCTGAATTCCCATTGACTTTAATGGGGGTAGACCTGGTGTCCCTGAATTCCCATTGACTTTAATGGGGGTAGACCTGGTGTCCCAAATTCCCCATTGACTTTAATGGGTAGACCTGGTGTCCAGAACAATTTTTGTGCTAAAAATCTCAATTTTAGGTTAAAAATTCCCAAATTTTGGCTGAAAATGGTGATTTTTGGGCTCACCTGGAGGCAAAGCTCCAACATGGGCCTCAGGTGTGGGATCAGGGATTCAGGATTGGCTTCCAAAATTTCATCCAGGACCTCGAAAGCGTCAGCGCCGCGATCCTGGAGCAGAAATTACCAAAATTTCCCCCAAATTTTCCCCAAAATTCCCCAAAATTCCTCCAATTTCAACTCCAAATTTTCCCACAAAATGTCCCAATTTTAGCCAGAAAACTTCCCCAAATTTTTCCCATTTCAGACCAAAATTTCCCCCAAATTTTCACAATTTTTGTCCCAAATTTTCCAATTTTTTTCTCATTTTCGCCCCCAAATTTCCCAATTTTAGCCACAAAATTCCCCCAAATTTCCCCATTTTTGCCCCAAATTTTTTCCCAATTTCTCCCAAACTTTCCCAATTTTAGCGACAAAATTTCCCCAAAATTTCCCCAGTTTTGTCCCAAATTTTTTCCCAAATTTTCCACTTTCAGCCCCAAATTTTCCCCCAATTTTTCCCCAAAATTTCCCCAATTTTCCCATTTTAACCCCAAATTTTCCTATTTTTGCCCAAACTTTCCCAAATTTCCCCATTTTACCCCCAAATTTCCCCATTTTTTGCCCAAATTTCCCCCAATTTTCCCAAAATTTCCCCATTTTAGCCCCAAATTTCCCCAAAATTTCTCGATTTTTGCCCAAATTTCCCCAATTTTCCTCATTTTAACCCCAAATTTCCCAAAAATTTCTTGATTTTTGCCCAAAATTTCCCCAAAATTTCTTAATTTTTGCCCAAATTTTCCCCAAAATTTCTCGTTTTCCCAAATTTTCCCAAATTTTTCCCATTTTACCCCCAAATTTCCCCATTTTAGCCCCAAATTTTCCCTCAAATTTCCCCAGTTTTCCCAAAGTTTCCCAATTTTTGCCCAAAGTTTCCCCAATTTCCCCATTTTACCCCCAAATTTCCCAAAAATTCCTTGATTTTTTCCCCAATTTTCCCCATTTTTTCCCCAAATTTCCTCAAATTTCCCCATTTTTTTCCCAATTTTCCCCAAATTTCCCCATTTTAGCCCCAAATTTTCCCAATTTTTCCCCAAATTTTCTCCAAAATTTCTCGATTTTTGCCCAAATTTTCCCCATTTTTTGCCCAAATTTCACCCAAATTTCCCAAAATTTCCCCAAATTTCCCATTTTAGCCCCAATTTTTCCCAAATTTTCCCCATTTTGGCCCCAAATTTCCTCCAAATTTTCCCTAATTTTCCCTCAAATTTCCCCAATTTTCCCAAAGTTTCCCAATTTTTGCCCAAAGTTTCCCCAATTTCCCCATTTTACCCCCAAATTTCCCAAAAATTCCTTGATTTTTTTCCCAATTTTCCCCAAATTTTCCCCATTTTAGCCCCAAATTTCTCCAAAATTTCTCGATTTTTGCCCAAATTTCCCCCAATTTTCCTCATTTTAACCCAAAATTTCCCCCAAATTTTCCCCAAATTCCCCATTTTGACCCCAAATTTCCCCATTTTAACCCCAAATTTCCCAAAAATTTCTTGATTTTTGCCCAAATTTTCCCAAATTTCCCCATTTTAGCCCCAAATTTCTCCAAAATTTCTCGATTTTTGCCCAAATTTCCCCAATTTTCCTCATTTTAACCCAAAATTTCCCCCAAATTTTCCCCAAATTCCCCATTTTGACCCCAAATTTCCCCATTTTAACCCCAAATTTCCCAAAAATTTCTTGATTTTTGCCCAAATTTTCCCAAATTTCCACATTTTAGCCCCAAAATTCCCCCAATTTCCCCAAATTTTCCCACAATTTTCCCAAATTTCCCAATTTTAGCCCCAAATTTCCCATTTTTCCCCAAATTTCCCCAAATTTTCCCCAATTTTCCCACATTTCCCCATTTTTTTCCCAAATTTTCCCTCAAATTTCCCAATTTTTCCCATTTTAGGCCCAAATTTGCCCAATTTTCTCCAAATTTTCCCATTTTTTTCCCCAATTTTCACAAATTTTCCCAAATTTTCCATTTTAACCCCAAATTTCCCCCAAATTTTCCCCAATTTTCCCAAATTTCCCCATTTTAGCCCCAAATTTCCCCAAAATTTCTTGATTTTTACCCAAATTTCCCCCAATTTTCCCCATTTTACCCCAAATTTCACCCAAATTTTCCCAAATTTCCCCATTTTAGCTCCAAATTTCCCCAAATATCCCAATTTTAGCCCAAAATTTCTCTAAAATTTCTCAATTTCCCCAAATTATCCCTATTTTTCCCATTTTAACCCCAAGTTTCCTCAAATTTTAGCCCCAAATTTCCTCAAAATTTCTCGAGTTTTGCCCAATTCATTTTACCCCCAAATTTTCCCCAAATTTTCCCAAATTTCCCCAATTTTTCCAAATTTCCCCAGTTTTTGCCCAATTTCCCCATTTTAGCCCCAAACTTCCCCAAATTTCCCCATTTTAGCCCCAAATTTTGCCTCAAATTTCCCCAATTTTCCCATTTTTTTTCCAATTTTTGCCCCAAATTCCCCATTTTAGCCCCAAATTTTCCCAATTTTTCCCCAAATTTTCTCCAAAATTTCTCGATTTTTGCCCAAATTTTCCCCATTTTTTGCCCAAATTTCACCCAAATTTTCCCCAATTTTCCCAAATTTCCCCCAATTTTCCCAAATTTCCCATTTTAGCCCCAATTTTTCCCAAATTTTCCCCATTTTGGCCCCAAATTTCCTCCAAATTTTCCCTATTTTTCCCCAAATTTCCCCCAATTTTCCCAAATTTCCCATTTTACCCCCAAATTTTCCCAATTTTTGCCCAAATTTTCTCCAAATTTTCCCCATTTTTTGCCCAAATTTCCCCCAATTTTCCCAAATTTCCCCATTTTAGCCCCAAATTTTCCCAATTTTTGCCCAAATTTTCTCCAAAATTTCTCGATTTTTGCCCAAATTTTCCCCATTTTTCCCCAAATTTCCCCAAAATTTCCCCAATTTTCCTCATTTTAACCCAAAATTTCCCCCAAATTTTCCCCAAATTCCCCATTTTGACCCCAAATTTCCCAAAAATTTCTTGATTTTTGCCCAAATTTTCCCCAAAATTTCTCGTTTTCCCAAATTTTCCCAAATTTTTCCCATTTTACCCCCAAATTTCCCCATTTTAGCCCCAAATTTTCCCTCAAATTTCCCCAATTTTCCCAATTTTTCCCAATTTTTGCCCAAAGTTTCCCCAATTTCCCCATTTTACCCCCAAATTTCCCAAAAATTCCTTGATTTTTTCCCAATTTTCCCCATTTTTTCCCCAAATTTCCCCATTTTAACCCCAAATTTCCAAAAATTTCTTGATTTTTGCCCAAATTTCCCCCAAAATTTCTCAAATTTTGCCCAAATTTTCCCAAATTTCCCCATTTTTTGCCCAATTTTCCCCAAATCTCCCCATTTTTTCCCCAAACTTCCCCAAATTTCCCCATTTTTCCACAAATTTCCCCATTTTAGCCCCAAATTTTCCAATTTTTGCCCAAATTTTCCCAAATTTCCACATTTTAGCCCCAAAATTCCCCCAATTTCCCCAAAATTTCCCACAATTTTCCCCAATTTCCCAATTTTAGCCCAAAATTTCTCCAAAATTTCTCAATTTTTGTCCAAATTTTCCCCAAATTCCCCATATTTCCCCATTTTAGCCCCAAATTTCCCATTTTTCCCCAAATTTCACCCAAATTTTCCCCAATTTTCCCAATTTTCCCCATTTTTTGCCCAAATTTCACCCAAATTTCCCGAAATTTTCCCAAATTTCCCCATTTTTTTCCCAGTTTTCCCCATTTTTTCCCCATTTTTCCCCAAATTTCCCCATTTTAGCCACAAATTTTCCCAATTTTTGCCCAAATTTTCTCCAAAATTTCTCGATTTTTGCCCAAATTTTCCCCATTTTTTGCCCAAATTTCCCCCAAATTTCCCAAAATTTTCCCAAATTTCCCCATTTTAGTCCAAATTTTTCTTATTTTTGCCCAAATTTCCCCAAATTTCCCCATTTTAGCCCCAAATTTCACCTCGTCCAGGGTGAGCAGCTCCTGCAGGGCCCGAAGGACGTCGGGGACCAGAGAACTGACGAGATTCTGGGGAGAAAAATGAAGAAAAATGGTTTAAAAATGGGGAAAAAATGGGGAAAAATGAAAAAAAATTTGGGAAAAAATAGGGAAAAAATGATTAAAAATTAAGAAAAAATTGAGGGGAAAATGGGGAAAAAATGGGGAAAAAATGGGAAAAATTGGAAAAAAAATTGGGGAAAAAATGGGAAAAATTGGGGAAAAAATGGGGGGAAAATGGGGGAAAAATGGGGGGAAAAGGGGAAAATGAAAAAAATTAGGGGAAAAAAGGGGGAAAAATGAAAAAAAAAATTGGGGAAAATTTGGGGAAAAATGGGGAAAAATTGGGGAAAAAAAGAAAAAAATTGGGGGGGAAATGGGGGAAAATTTGGGAAAAAATGAAAAAAATTGGGGGGAAAATGGGAAAAATTGGGGGGAAAAAAGGAAAAAAATTGGAAAAAAAATTGGCGAGAAAACGGGGAAAAAATGGGGGAAAAATGGGGAAAAATGGGGAAAAAATCATAAAAATTTTTTGGGAAAAATGGTTAAAAAATAAGAAAAAAATTGAGGGAAAAAACGGAGGATGGAGAAAAACTTGGGGAAAAATTTGGGGGAAAATGAAAAAAAATTGGGGGAAATTTGGGGAAAAAATGGGGAAAATTTGAGGAAAAATTGGGGGGGGAAATTGGGGAAAAATTTGGGGAAAAAACGGGAAAAAAAGAAAAAATGGGGAAAAATAGGGAAATTTTTGGGTCAGAAAGTGCAAATTTCAGGTGAAAAAATTCAAATCTCATGTGGAAATTGTGAATTTTGGGTCAAAAAATCCAAATTTTGGGTCAAAAAGTCCAAATTTTCGGTCAAAAAATCCAAATTTTGGGTGTAAAAATGAGAATTTTATTCCACTCACCGTTTTCGAGGCCCCCAAGGATGAAACCAGCGCCCCCAGAGCCGCCAGAGCCGCCCCCAAAGTCCCCGGAGGGTTTTGGCTCCCGAGCCCCGCCCGGAGCAGGGAAAAGTGGGCGGGGCCAGAGCGGGACAGGGCGGGGCCACACACGGAAATGGACACGCCCACAACGCGCAGCGACACCTACAGGAAAACAGAGGAATTACATTGATTTTTATGGGTTTTTTAATATTTTTGGGTTGATGGATGAGGGATTTGAGGTCAGGAATATTCAGGAAATTTTGGGAATTTTTGGGGATTTTTTAGGAATTTTTTTCACATTTTTTTGGTGAATTTTTAAGGGATTTTTTGGCGAATTTTTTGGCAATTTTTGAGAATTCGGGGGGATTTTTTTCAACATTTTTGGCGAATTTTTTTTGAGTTTTTTTTTGGATTTTTTTGGTGATTTTTTAGGGATTTTTTTTCGAATTTTTATGCTATTTTTGAGAGATATTTTTGGTGAATTTTTTGAGATTTTTTCAGATTTTTTCAGGATTTTTTTTAACTTGTATGAATTTCTTACTGAATTTTTGAGGATTTTTTTGGGATTTTTTAGGAATTTTTTTCGGATTTTTTTAGAAATTTTTTGGATTTTTTGGGGATTTTTTTAAGAATTTTTTTGGAATTTTTTTGCAATTTTTTGGGAATTTTTTTGGAATTTTTTTGGATTTATTTTTCAATTTTTGGTGATTTTTGGGGGATTTTTGGGGATTTTTTTGTTGAATTTTTTGATGATTTTTGGAGATTTTTGGGGGATTTTTGGGGATTTTTTTGTTGAATTTTTTGATGATTTTTGGAGATTTTTGGGGGGATTTTTAGGGATTTTTTAGGATTTTTTTTAGGGATTTTTTGACTATTTTTGGTGAATTTTTGGTGAATTTTTTAGGGATTTTTTTGTGAATTTTTTAGGGATTTTTTGGGGGATTTTTTGAGATTATTTTGGGATTTTTTAGGGATATTTTTGGTAAATTTTTTAGGGATTTTTTGGTGAATTTTTCAGGGATATTTTTTGTGAATTTTTTAGGGATTTTTGAGGGGATTTTTTGGGATTTTTGGGGAATTTTGGGGGGGATTTTTTTCAGATTTTTAGGTAAAATTTTGGTGAATTTTTTTTGTGATTTTTTTAGAATTTTTTGGGATTTTTTTCAGATTTTTTTTGATTTTTTGGTGAATTTTTGGTGATTTTTGGGGCATTTTTAAGGGATTACATTGATTTTTATGCGTTTTTTAATGTTTCTGGGGTTTGGCACGAAGAATTTGGCGTAAGGAAATATCAGGAATTTTTTGGAAATTTTTTGGGGGTTTTTGGGATTTTTTTGTGAATTTTTAAGGGATTTTTTTGGGATTTTTTTTACCAATTTTTTTCTATTTTTTTCAGATTTTTTTTTGTGATTTTTTGGGGATTTTTTTCGGGTTTTTTCGGGGATTTTTTAAAGATTTTTTTTCGGGTTTTTTTGGAGTTTTTTTATGAACTTTTTAGGGATTTTTTCGGGATTTTTTTGTGATTTTTTGGTGAATTTTTAAGGATTTTTGGGGAATTTTTTGGGATTTTTGGGGGGGTTGGGTTGTTGGATGAAGGATTTGCAGTCAGGAATAATCAGGAATTTTTGGGGAATTTTTAGGAATTTTTTTGGATTTTTTCAGGATTTTTTTATAATTTTTTACGAATTTTTTTCGATTTTTTTCAGATTTTTTTGTGATTTTTTTCGAGGAATTTTTTTGGATTTTTTCAGGATTTTTTTATAATTTTTTACGAATTTTTTTCGATTTTTTTTCAGATTTTTTTGTGATTTTTTTTGAGGACTTTTTTTGGATTTTTTCAGGATTTTTTTATAATTTTTTACGAATTTTTTTCGATTTTGTTCAGATTTTTTTGTGATTTTTTTTGAGGACATTTTTTGGATTTTTTCAGGATTTTTTTATAATTTTTTACGAATTTTTTTCGATTTTTTTCAGATTTTTTTTGTGATTTTTTTTGAGGAATTTTTTTGTATTTTTTGGTGAATTTTTAAGGGATTTTTTGGTGAATTTTTTGGCAATTTTTGAGAATTTGGGGGGATTTTTTTCAAAATTTTTGGCGAATTTTTTTTGAGATTTTTTTTGGATTTTTTTGGTGATTTTTTAGGGATTTTTTTCGAATTTTTATGCTATTTTTGAGAGATATTTTTGGTGAATTTTTTGAGATTTTTTCAGATTTTTTCAGGATTTTTTTTAACTTGTATGAATTTCTTACTGAATTTTTGAGGATTTTTTTGGGATTTTTTTGGGATTTTTTAGGAATTTTTTATGGATTTTTTTAGAAATTTTTTGGAATTTTTGGGGATTTTTTTAGGAATTTTTTTGGAATTTTTTTGCAATTTTTTGGGAATTTTTTGTGAATTTTTTCAGATTTTTTTTTGGATTTATTTTTCAATTTTTGGTGATTTTTGGGGGATTTTTGGGGATTTTTTTGTTGAATTTTTTGATGATTTTTGGGGGGATTTTTAGGTATTTCTTAGGAATTTTTTTAGGGATTTTTTGAGTATTTTTGGTGAATTTTTGGTGAATTTTTTAGGGATATTTTTTGTGAATTTTTTAGAGATTTTTGAGGGGATTTTTTGGGATTTTTGGGGAATTTTGGGGGGGATTTTTTTCAGATTTTTAGGTAAAATTTTGGTGAATTTTTTTGTGATTTTTTTAGAATTTTTTGGGATTTTTTTCAGATTTTTTTTGGATTTTTTGGTGAATTTTTGGTGATTTTTGGGGCATTTTTAAGGGATTACATTGATTTTTATGCATTTTTTAATGTTTCTGAGGTTTGGCATGAAGAATTTGGCGTAAGGAAATATCAGGAATTTTTTGGAAATTTTTTTGGGGTTTTTTGGGATTTTTTTGTGAATTTTTAAGGGATTTTTTGGGATTTTTTTACCACTTTTTTTCCATTTTTTTCAGATTTTTTTTTTGTGATTTTTTTTGTGATTTTTTGGGGATTTTTTTCGGGTTTTTTTCGGGGATTTTTAAAAGATTTTTTTTTTGTTTTTTTGGAGTTTTTTTATGAACTTTTTAGGGATTTTTTCGGGATTTTTTTGTGATTTTTTGGTGAATTTTTAGGGATTTTTGGGGGGGTTTTGGGTTGTTGGATGAAGGATTTGCAGTCAGGAATAATCAGGAATTTTTGGGGAATTTTTAGGAATTTTTTTGGATTTTTTCAGGATTTTTTTATAATTTTTTACGAATTTTTTTCAATTTTTTTCAGATTTTTTTGTGATTTTTTTTGAGGAATTTTTTTGGATTTTTTCAGGATTTTTTATAATTTTTTACGAATTTTTTTCGATTTTTTTTCAGATTTTTTTGTGATTTTTTTTGAGGAATTTTTTTGGATTTTTTCAGGATTTTTTTTATAATTTTTTACGAATTTTTTTCGATTTTTTTCAGATTTTTTTGTGATTTTTTTTGAGGAATTTTTTTGCATTTTTTCAGGATTTTTTTATAATTTTTTACGAATTTTTTTCGATTTTTTTCAGATTTTTTTTGTGATTTTTTTTTGAGGAATTTTTTTGGATTTTTTGGTGAATTTTTAAGGGATTTTTTGGTGAATTTTTTGGCAATTTTTGAGAATTTGGGGGGATTTTTTTCAAAATTTTTGGCGAATTTTTTTTGAGATTTTTTTTGGATTTTTTTTGGTGATTTTTTAGGGATTTTTTTTGAATTTTTATGCTATTTTTGAGAGATATTTTTGGTGAATTTTTTGAGATTTTTTCAGATTTTTTTCAGGATTTTTTTTAACTTGTATGAATTTCTTACTGAATTTTTGAGGATTTTTTTGGGATTTTTTAAGAATTTTTTATGGATTTTTTTAGAAATTTTTTGGAATTTTTGGGGATTTTTTTAGGAATTTTTTTAGAATTTTTTTGCAATTTTTTGGGAATTTTTTTGGAATTTTTTCAGATTTTTTTTTGGATTTATTTTTCAATTTTTGGTGATTTTTGGGGGATTTTTGGAGGCCCCCAAAGTCCCCGGCGGGTTTTGGCTCCCGAGCCCCGCCCGCAGCAGAGAAAAGTGGGCGGGGCCAGAGCGGGACAGGGCGGGGCCTGACACCGACACCGACACGCCCACAACGCGCAGCGACACCTACAGGAAAACAGAGGAATTACATTGATTTTTTCACTTTTTTTATGTTTTTTGGGGGGGTTTTGGGTTGTTGGATGAAGGATTTGGGGTCAGGAAAAATCAGGAATTTTTTTGGAATTTTTGGGGATTTTTTAGGATTTTTTTCGGAATTTTTTTTGGATTTTTTTTTTAATTTTTTGGTAAATTTTTTTAGATTTTTTAGGGAATTTTTAGATAAATTTTTAGGGATTTTTTTTGTGAATTTTTGGGGATTTTTTCCGGGTTTTTTGGGGGATTTTTTAAACATTTTTATTCGATTTTTTTTGGATTTTTTTGGGGATTGTTTGGGGATTTTTTTAGATTTTTTGGGATTTTTTTTTTTTTTTCTTTGATTTTTTGGTGAATTTTTCTAGATTTTTGGGTGAATTTTTTAGGGTTTTTTTAATGACTTTTTAGGAATTTTTTAGGGAATTTTTCGGGATTTTTTTCGGTGAATTTTTGGGGAATTTTTTGGTTAATTTTTTGGGATTTTTTTGGGAAATTTTTGGATTTTTTTTAGTATTTTTTGGGATTTTTTGGTGAATTTTTAGGGGATTTTTAGGAGATTTTTTGGGGATGTTTTGGGGGCATTTTTTGGGGATTTTTTGGGGAATTTTTAAAGGATTTTTTGTTGGATTTTTTAGGGATTTTTGGTGGATTTTTGGGGATTTTTTTGTTGAATTTTTTGATGATTTTTGGAGATTTTTTGGGGGATTTTTAGGGATTTTTTAGGAATTTTTAAGGGATTTTTTGGGATTTTTTGGAATTTTTTTGTGAAATTTTTGGGATTTTTTTGGGGTGAATTTTTTTGAATTTTGGGCGAATTTTACAGATTTGAGACTTTTTTGGGGTCAATTTTTAACAAATTCAACAAATTTTACCCAAATTTTTTCCAAATTTCCAAAAAAATCTCAGATTTTTTTTGATTTTTTTCCAAATTTTCTATTTTTGTGTCTCTCACCTCCATTTTTTGGGGGTCCCTCGAGGCCTCCTGGATCCATTTCTCGAGGGGTTCCCAATATTTGGGGCCCCCCAGGAGCAGCAGCTTCGCCCCAAGATGAGCCAAGGAATTCCTGGTGGAGGAACTAAAACAAAAAAAAATTAATTTTTTATTAAAATTCCCGAATTTTCTAAAAAATTCCCAATTTTTTTGATGAAATTCACAATTTTCAGCAAAAAAAATTTGAATTTTTAGGCAAAAATCTCATTTTTTTACACAAAAAATTCAATTTTTTAAGCAAAAAAAATTGATTTTTTATCAAATTTTTCTTAAAAGGAAAAATATTTGATTTTTTTTATCAAAATTTAATTTTTTTAAGGATTTTTAAAAGAATTTTCAAATTTTAAAATTTATTATTTTTTATTATTATTAATATTCTTATTTTTACCCAAAAAATTCCGGATTTTCCATAAAAATCCCCATTTTTTATTTAAAAAATTCTAATTTTTTCCCCATTTTTACCCCAAAATTTTCTATTTTCAAACCCAAATCCCCATTTTTTCCCCCAAATTTCCCATTTTTCACCCCAAATTCCCATTTTTAACCAAAAATCCCAAATTTTCTCCCAAAAATTCCTTTTTTTCACCAAAATTTCCAATTTTCAACAAAAAAATCACAATTTTTCCCCAAAATTCCCTTTTTTTCACCCCAAAATTCCCAATTTTCTCCCAAAAATTTCCATTTTAACCCCAAAACTCCAAATTTTTCCCCAAAAATTTTCATTTTTTCCCCTGAAATTCTCAATTTTCAACACAGAACTTCAAATTTTGACCCAAAAAATCTCCTTTTTTCCCCAAAAATTCCCATTTTTAACAAAAAAATCCAAATTTTTTTACCGAATTCCAATTTTTTAGTAAAAAATTCCCAAAAAACTCAAATTTTTGGACCCAAATTTCAAATTCTTTACCAGAAATTCAGAATTTTTGGCCCCAAAATCCCAATTTTTTCCTCAAAAAATTCCCAGTTTTTCCCCCAATTTTTTCCCCAATTTTTTCCCCAAAATTCCCATTTTTTCCCCTAAAAATCCCCAATTTTTGTCCCCAAAATCCTCAATTTTTTCCCCCAAAAATCCTCAATTTTCCTCCCATAAATTCCAAATTTTTTTCCCAAAATTTCCCAAATTTTTTCCCCAAAAAATTCTCAAATTTTTCTCCAAAATTCCCAATTTTTTCCCAAAAAATCCCCAATTTTTTCTCCAAATTTCCCATCTTTTCCCTAAAAAATCCCCAATTTCTTCCCCAAAATTCCCAATTTTTTCCCCAAAAAATCCTCAATTTTCCTCCTCAAAATTCCAAATTTTTCCCAAAAAAACCCTCAATTTTTTCCCCAGAAAATCTCCAATTTTTCCCCCGAAACCCCCAAATTTTTCCCAAAAAAATTCCCCATTTTTTTCCCCAAAAAATCCCCATTTTTTCCCCAAAATCCACAATTTTTCCCCCCAAAGGATCCCAAATTTTTTCCCCCAAAATTTTCAAATTTTTCCCAAAAAATCCCCAATTTTTAAACCAAAATTCCCATTTTTTTCCCGTAAAACTCCCCAATTTCTGTCCCCAAAATTCCCAATTTTTTCCCCAAAATTCCAAAATTTTTCCCCAAAAATCTTCAAATTTTCCCCAAAAAATCCCCAATTTTTTCCCCCCAAATCCCCAATTTTTTTCCCCAAAATCCCCATTTTTTTCCCCAAAAATCTCCAATTTTAGATGAACTTTTGGGTTAAATTTGGGGTATTTTGGGGCATTTTTCACTCACTCGCTCTCCTGGTCCAAGGCCTCGACCACCAAATATGGAAGCCTGAAAGGGGGCGGGGTCAGAGTTAGCCACGCCCCTTTTACCATATATGGACATATTTCACTCATTTGTGCAAAGCCCCGCCCATTTAATCTCATTTATTTTTAAGCCACGCCCCCTCCCTTTGAGTCTAATAGGGCTGAAGCTCCGCCCCTTTCCTAAGCCACGCCCCCTCCCATTGATTCCTGACACCCAAGCCACGCCCCCTACCATTGATTCCTAAGGCGCTCAAGCCACGCCCCCTCCCATTGATTCCTATGGCACTCAAGCCACGCCCCCTCCCATTGATTCCTACGGAATTCAAGCCACGCCCCCTTCCATTAATTCCTATGGCACCCAAGCCACGCCCCCTCCCATTGATTGCTATGGCACCCAAGCCACGCCCCCTCCCATTAATTCCTATGGCACCCAAGCCACGCCTCCTCTCATTGATTCCTATCGCGCTCAAGCCACGCCCCCTCCCATTGATTCCTATTGGGGCTAAGCCCCGCCCCTTTTCCCCAAGCCACGCCCCTTCCTGTTGATTTCAATGGGGCCCAAGCTCCGCCCACCTGTCAATCAAATCCTGAGGAAGTTTCCGGAGGAGCCGCCGGAGCAAAACTGCGGCCAAATTTCTGACCTGGGAAAGCCCAAAATGTCACAAATTCACCCCAAAATCCACCTGGGAAACCCCAAAATTCCCCCAAATTCCCTCAGAACTCCCCAAATATACTCAAAACTCCCAAATTTACGTCTAAATTCCCCCCAAATCCCCCCCAAACTTCATCCAAACCCCCCCAAATCCCCTCAGGGTCCCCCAGAATTCCCAATTTCCCCCCAAAACCCCCACATTCTCCCCAAAATCTGGAAAATTTCCCCAAAAATCTCCCAAAATTGCCCCAAAACCCCCTCAGGACCCCTAAATTCTCCCTAAAATCCAAGAATTCCCTTTAAAATCAAAAAATCTCAGAATTCCCAAATTTCCATCAAACTTTCCCCCCAAATTCCAAAATTCTTCACAAAATCCCTTCAGGACCCCCCAAATCCCCTCAAGACCCCACAAATTTCCCCAAAATTCCCCATAAAACCCCAAAATTCTCCTCAAAACCCCCCAAATCCCCTCAAAACCCCCCAAATCCCTTCAAAAATCCCCAAATTCCCTCAGAAATTTCCAAATTTCCCCCAAAATTTCCCCCAATTTCCCGCCAAAATCTCCTCAGGACCCCCCAAATCCCTTAAAATTCCCAAATTCCCCAAAAAAACCCCAAAATTCCCCCTAAAATTCCCTCAAATCCCCTCAAAACCCCTCAAATTCCCTTAAAACCCCCAAAATCCCCTCACAAATCCCAAAATCCTTCATAAATTTCCCAATTTTTATCCCAAATTCCCCTCAGAAATTCCCAATTTCCCGCCAAAATCCCCTCAGGACCCCCCAAACCCCCTCAAGACCCCCCAAATTTCCCCCAAATTCCCCATAAAACCCCAAATTTCTCCCCAAAATACCCCCAAAATCCCCTCAAAAATTCCCAAAATTTATTCCAAATTCCCAAAATTTATTCCAAATTCCCAAAATTTATTCAAAATCCCCAAATTTCTCCCCAAATCCCCTCAGTACCTGCGGCTTTTGCGCCTCTTTCATCAACACCGCGAGGCCTTGGGGCGCCTCGGGCTCCTCCAGCACCTCCCTGAGCCGAGCCGAAGCCTAAAAAAAAACCAAAAACCTTTAAAAACCTTTTAAAATTATAAATTTCCCCTAAATTTTCCTCAAAATTCCCCTTTTACCTGCCGAATCCCGGCGTTGTTCGGCTCCAGGAGCTCCGTAAGGAGCTGCTCCAATACGGGCGCCGCCATTTTAGAACAACGTGGGCGCCGCCATTTTGGAACAACGTGGGCGCCGCCATTTTGAAATAACTTGGGCGCCGCCATTTTACGACAACATGGTCGCCGCCATTTTGAGAGTAATAACCATAGAGAAGCTGAAGTGGGTCGGAGCTACGCCGGAAGTGACGCCACCACGCTCCTTCTCTATGGTTTTCAATGAGCGACGGCGATTTGAGGCTTTTTGGGGTTAAAAGACGCGATTTTTTGAGGCTAAAAATTATAAATTTGGGTGAAAATTGGTGGATTTCGGGGTTCAAGAGGGGGAATTTGGGGTCTGAAGGGTGAATTTGGGGGTTTAAGGGCGGGTTTGGAGTGAAAAATGAAGATTTTGGGACCCAATTTGTCGCAGATTTGAGAACAAAGGGATGATTAAAAGTTAAAACTGGGGATTTAGGGATAAATATGGGGATTTTGAAGAGCGAAAAGGGGAAATTTGGGCTTAAATTGTTGTAATATTGATTTTATAGCAAAACTCGGTGATTTGAGGTAATTTCGGATATTTTAAATGAGACATTGGGTTTGAAACCTGAAATCCTGAGGCGCAAAACGACGATGTGAGGGCTAAAAACAACTATTTTGAGGCGGAATCGAAGGTTTGGAGTCAAAATCAGCGATTTTGGGTCAAAAACGTGGAATTTTGGGACTAAAAATTGATATTTTTAGGGCAAAATTGTGGTTGTTTTAATCCCAGAGCTCTTAAAGGGGCAACGACGCCTTAAAACGGCAATGGTACCTTAAAAGGGCAATGACGCCTTAAAAGGGTAATGACGCCTTAAAAGGGCAATGACGCCTTAAAAGGGCAATGCCGGTTTCAAGTGGGGCCCACCTCCTTTTTTTTGATTGAATGACGTCACAGACACAAGCATGACGTCACCAACCGCGCTAATGACGTCATCAGCGCACCTTTATTAAATAAGAACCGAACCACGAAAGGGAAAGGGGGGTAAATGAGGGGTGGGAGTGGCTTATGGGACAAGGGGCGTGGTCTGGGTGTTGCCACGCCCCCTCAAGGCCTGGCCACGCCCCCTCGGAGGGCCAGGACAAGATGGAGGACGGAGCCCCCCTGGATTTTGTAGTCGGCCGCTGTCTTCTCATCATTCCTGAAAAAGAGGGGAGGGGTCAGAGAGGCCACACCCATTTAGGCCCCGCCCACCCCATTAAACCGCATTTTAACTCCATTTTTTACCCCAATTTTAAGCCCAAATTTTCCAATTTTTACCCAAACTTTAATCCCAAATTTTCCTATTTTTAACCCAAATTTTAGTCCCAAATTTTCCTATTTTTAGACCAAATTTTAATCCCAAGTTTCCCTATTTTTACCCCAATTTTAACGTGAAATTTCTCCATTTTTAACCTAAATATTAATCCTGAAATCCTCCATTTTTCACCCAAATTTTCCCAATTTTTCACCCAAATTTTCCCAATTTTTCACCCAAATTTTCACCCAAATTTTCTTCATTTCTTAACCTAAATTTTAACCCAAAATTTTCCCATTTTCAACCCAATTTTTCTTAATTTTAACCGATATTTTAACCCAAATTTCACCATTTTCACCCAATTTTTACCCCCAAATTTTTCCCCCATTTTACCCCACTTTCCCCATTTTTAACCCTTTCATTCCTACCCCTTTAAGCCCCTCCCCTTTAAGCCCCTCCCACTTAAGCCACACCCCTCCTTATCGTCTATTTAACCCAAATCTCCCCATTTAAACCCCACCCCTTTCTATTGGCTACGCCCCTTCTAAGCCCCGCCTCCTTTAATCCCCGCCCAATCCCATTTAAGCCCTGCCAACTTAAGCCACGCCCCCTCTCAATCCCCTACTTATTACTATTATCCCCATTTTTCCCGCCCATTTCCGTAAGCCACGCCCCCTTCAAGCCTCTCCCCTTTAAGCCCTATTTACCCACAAGCCCCGCCCACTTTAACCCACCACCCAATCATATTTAAGCTCCGCCCATTTAAAAGCCACGCCCCTTTATAGCCCCATTCCTTAAGCCCCGCCCCTTTAAGCCCCAGCCAATCATATTTAAGCCCCGCCCCCTTTAAGCCCCGCCCACATTTGCTTCCCGCTGTAGATCAGCCGCTGCTGCTGAGGGGGGATCCCTTCCTTCTCCTCCACGCGCTCCTTGATCCGCTCCACCTGCGCAAAAAAAACCCCACCCGAACCTTTTTTGGACAATTTCGGCGTTTTTAGGAAAAATTAGAGGAATTTTTAAGGCAAAATTGGAGGGATTTTAACCGAGATTTGAATAAAAACTGTGGGAGCCGCCATTTTTGACCATAGAGAACCGGAAGTGAGTGGTAGAGAGTCACCGGAAGCGGGCGGGGCTTAAAGGGCGCGCTGGATCCGCGGGAGGAATTGTTTATGGTTTGCCAAGGGTTAAACTGGGAGGGAACTGGGAGGAACTGTGAGGGACTGGGAGGAACTGGGAGGGAACTGGGAGGGAACTGGGAGGGGACTGGGAGGGAACTGGGAGGGAACTGGGAGGGGACTGGGAGGAACTGTGAGGGACTGGGAGGAACTGGGAGGGACTGGGAGGGACTGGGAGGGACTGGGAGGGAACTGGGAGGGGACTGGGAGGGACTGGGAGGGACTGGGAGGGGACTGGGAGGAACTGGGAGGGAACTTGTCCATAGTGGGAGGAACTGGGAGTGCTCTGGGTCAAACTGGGATGAACTGGGAGAGAATTAGGGGGGACTGGGATAGACTGGGCAAACTGGGATGAACTGGGAGGAACTGGGAGGGCTCTGAGATAAACTGGGATGAACTGGGATCGACTGGGAGACACTGGGACAAATTGAGACCTTACTGGGATGAACTGGGAGTGGTTTGGGGGCTACTGGTTTATACTGGGATGAACTGGGAGAGAATGGTTTGTACTGGGAGAGGATTTGGGGTTACTGGGATGAACTGGGAGTTACTGGGAGTGGGTTTGGGGTTACTGGTTTATACTGGGATGAACTGGGAAGGGATTCAGGGTTACTGGGATGAACTGGGAGTTACTGGGAAAGGGATTTGGGGTTACTGGTTTATACTGGGAGGGACTGGGAAGGACTGGGATGAACTGGAGGGAACTGGGAGGGACTGGGAGGGAACTTGGCCATACTGGGATGAACTGGGAGGTTCCTGGGGGTTACTGGGAGGAACTAGGGGCAACTGGGACCAGTTTGGGCCTGACTGGGATGAACTGGGATAAACTGGGAGGGACTGGGACAAATTGGGACGTTACTGGGATGAACTGGGAGGTTCCTGGGAGTTACTGGGAGCACTGGGAGAGGACTGGGAAGGAACTGGGATGGACTGGGAGAGACTGGGAGGAGACTGGGATGAACTGGGAGGCTCCTGGACCATACTGGGATGGACTGGGAGGGACTGGTTTATACTGGGAGGGAACTGGGATGAACTGGGATGAACAGGGAGGGAACTGGGCTATACTGGAAGGACTGGGACAAACTGGGACCTTACTGGGATGGACTGGGAGGGACTGAGGATTACTGGGATGGACTGAGAGGGAACTGGGATGAACTGGGAGGGACTGGGAGGGCACTGGGCCATACTGGGATGAACTGGGACTCCTCTCCCCTTTACTGGGAAACCCCTCAATTCTTCCCCGCACCCCCCACCCCACCCCAAACTGGTCCTTACTGGTCTATACTGGTTCATACCTTGTCCGTGGGCTCGATGTCGATCTCGATCTCCTTCCCCGTCAGCGTCTGTGGGGGGCGCCATCATCCCACAATGCACCGCGCGCTCCCCTCACAACAAACCCCCCTTTTTACCTCCAAAACCCGCCCAAACCTCACGGATTTCCCCCCAAAATCCCCCTCAGCTCCTCCCGCCACCCCCCGGTAAATTGATTTTGCCCGAAATCCGCCTTTTTCGCCTCGAAAATTGGGAAAAAAACCTTGACTTTGATCAGCATCGTGGCGGCTGCGGCGCCTTCGGAGCCGCCGAGCGGAAGCGGAAGTGAAGCCCCGCCTACAGCGCCAAACTACAAAAATGGCGGGTGAAGCACTTCCGGTTTTCCGCTTTACCAGTAACCAAAATGGCGGCGATTGTAGTTCGCTGAGAACTTCCGGGCTCTCGACGCGCGCCATTTGTTGGCGGCGCTGTCAATCATAGCCAAGTTAGTCCCGCCCCATTTTATGCCCAAAAGGGTAAAAAAAACTCTACAAAAATCCCAAAATTTTCGTTTTTACCCCAAATTTTGCTGTTTAACCGCCTCAGTTACGTCACCATATGTTTGATTCTTCCGCTCGCTGTGATTGGCCCAAAAAAATCCGCCCTAAAATCTCATTGGTTGGTTTAATCTCCCCCTATATTAGGAATAATGTGTTTTATGCAAATGAGGGGGCGGGGCTTAACTCACGGAATGGGGAGACGCGAAGTGGGCGGAGCTTGCGGCGATGGGGGCGTGGCTTCCTCCTGAATTAATTCATTATTTATTATTAATTAGAAGATTAATTAATGATTTTAAATGGGTGTGGCTTTGTGGGTGTGGCTACTCACATGGGCGTGGCTTTCCTCACCGGAAGTGGGCGTGGCACTGGTGCTGTGAATTGAATTATATGTAAATGAGGTGCCTCATTTGCATTTTAGACTCCCCAGCCAATCAGGCCTCGCCTACCTGGGTGGGTGTGGCCAACCTCGGCCAAATAGCGGCGCAGGATGGGGAGGGGGCGTGGCCTGGAGCCCGGGGGGGCGTGGCTTCGGCAGAGCTGCTCCAGCTGCGCCATAAAAGGGCAAAAAGGGGCGGGTCTTAATGAAAGGGGGCGTGGTTTGGGTTAAAGGGGCGGAGTCAAATTTTAGGGTGGAATTTTTTGTATTTTTGGGGAAAATTTTGAGGGAATTTGGGGGATTTGGTGAAAATTTGGGAGATTTTGGTTGATTTTTGTTAATTTTGGGTGAATTTTGGCTGATTTTGTAGCGAATTTGGGTCAATTTTCTTCGGATAAATTTTGGCTGATTTTGAGTCGATTTTTTTTCTAATTTCTTTTAAAAATAATATTGTAAGGTTTATAAATTTTGTAATTTATAATAATTATAATTTTTATAAATTTTAAGTAAATTTTAGGCGATTTCTACTAATTTTTATTAATTTTGGCCAATTTTGGGTCGATTTTTTTTCTAATTTCATTTGATTTTTATAATTTTTGAGTAAATTTTTGGGTGAATAAATTTCAACTAATTTTTATTAATTTTGGGTGAATTTTGGCTGATTTTGGGTCGATTTTTTTCTAATTTTCTTCGTATTTTATCAAATTTGAATAAATTTTTAGGCGTTTTTAAATAATTTTTGTTAATTTGGGGTGAATTTGGGTCGATTTTCTTTAGATAAATTTTGGTCAATTTTGGGTCTTTTTTTTTCTAATTTATTTTCTTTTTTATAATTTTTAAATAAATTTTTGGGCAATTTCTCCTAATTTATAACCTTTGAGTAAATATTTGGGTCATTTCTATTAATTTTTATTATTTTTGGGTGAATTTGGAAGAATTTTGGTAAATTTTGGTGAATTTTTGGCCAATTTTTTTGATGATTTTTCCATATAAGGAAAAAGGGGCGGGGCTAAACAAACATAATTCCATATGAGGGAAAAAGGGCGTGGCTTAGTTGAAGCCCCGCCCCCAAAACTCACCTGGGGCAGGTCGGGGGGGGGCAGGGCCCTCTCCAGGCGACCCAAAAATTCCAGGAAAAGATTCCGGAGGGAATCCTGGAACTGGGGGCCGTATTCCTGCAATGGAACTGGTTTATACTGGTTTATACTGGGAGGGACTGGGAGGGACTGGGAGGGAACTGGGATCAAACTGGGACAAACTGGGATGGACTAGGAGGGACTGGGAGGGAACTGGGGGTTACTGATTTATACTGGGAGGGAGTTTGGGGGTCACTGGTTTGTACTGGGAGGGAACTGGGATGAACTGGGACAGGATTGGATGGGACTGGTTTATACTGGGAGGGAACTGGGAGTTACTGGTTTGGGGTTTGGGGTCACTGGGATGAACTGGGATGTCCCTGGTGGGTCACTGGGCCATACTGGGAGTTACTGGGACCTTACTGGGAGCGGGTTTGGGGTTACTGGGAGGGAACTGGGAGCGACTGGGATGAACTGGGAAGTCTGGTAGGGTTACTGGGTTATACTGGGAGGGAACTGGGAGAGACTGGGAGGAACTGGGAGGGGTTTTAGGGTTACTGAGATGAACTGGTTTATACTGGGAGGAGACTGGGGGTAGATTTGGGGTTACTGGGAGTTACTGGTTTATACTGGGAGGGACTGGGAAAGGGCTCGGGGTTACTGGGAGGGAACTGGGATCAAACTGGGACAAACTGGGAGTCACTGGGATGTTACTGGGAGGGGACTGGGCCATACTGGGATGAACTGGGAGTTACTGGGAAAGTGTTTCGGGTTAACTGGGAGCAACTGGTTTGGACTGGGATGAACTGGGAGTTACTGGGATGGACTGGGAAGTCCCTGGGGGGTTACTGGTTTATACTGGGAGGGAACTGGGATGGACTGGGAGGGACTGGGAGGGACTGGGAGAGAACTGGGCCATACTGGGAGTAACTGGGACCTTACTGGGAGCAGGTTTGGGGTTACTGGTTTATACTGGGAAGGGTTACCGGTCCATACTGGTTTATACTGGTCCATACTGGTCTCACCTCCAGGAAGGGCTCCAGGCCCCGCCCACTTCCCAGAATTCCCAGCACCTGCTCCCGGAAGTGCTCCTCGGCCACGGCCACCAGGGGGCGCCCTTGTAGTGTCTGAGGGGGCGGGGCTTGGCTCAGGCCACGCCCCCTTTGTTCATATATGGGTGAGAGGAGGGAGGGGCGGGGCTGGGATGGCCACGCCCACTTTGGGAGGGGTTAAAGGGGGTCCAGTCCCTCCCAGTCCCTCCCAGTCTCACCCCGAGGGCGTGGCCGGCCCCTGGCCCCGCCCCCTCCGGGAACAGCCAATCCAGCGCATCCAACACAGCAGGGGAGGGGCCCAGCTCCCTCAGCAATGACGTCACCACCTGGAGAGGGGGGCGGGGCTTTGAGATTACATCATCATAAAGGGGCGGGGCTTTAGGGTGGGTGTGGCCTCTGTGGCTATAAAAGGATATTGGGGTGGGGTTTAGACTAGTGGGCGTGGCCTGGGGTGGAGTGAGCGTGGCTTATGCGCCCATTATATACAATGGGTGGGGTTGAGAGGAGTGGGCGTGGTCATAAGTGGGCGTGTCCTAGCAGGGAGTGGGCGTGGCTTAAACCACCCTTACCTGCAATGGACAGTGTTTAGAGGGTGGGCGTGGCTTGGCAGGGAGTGGGCGTGGCCTAGATAGGACAGGGCCCATTCTGCATCGAAATGGGCGTGGCCTTAAAATGAAGTGGGCGTGGCCTAAACCCTTTATACAGTAAATGGGCAAAGCTTAGAGAAGGTGGGCGTGGCTTAAACCTCCTAATACCCAACACTGGGCGGGGTTTAAAGAGATGGGCGTGTCCCAGAAGAGAGTGGGCGTGGGTTGTAAAGAAGTGGGCGTGGCCTAAACACCCTTAATACCCAAAATGGGCGGGGCTTAGAGAAGGTGGGTGTGGCTTAAACCCCCATAATAAAATATAAGTGTGGTTTAAAGATGTGGGCGTGGCCTAAATGAAGTGGGTGTGTCCTATGAGGAAGTGGGCGTGGCCTAAACCTCCTAATACCACACAGGGCAAAGTTTAAAATGGGTGGGCGTGGCCCGGAATTAAGTGGGCGTGGCCTAAACCCTTAATACTATAAAATGGGCGTGGCTTAGAGAGGGTGGGCGTGGCCTGGAGTTGACTGGGCATGTTCTATAATGAAGTGGGTGTGGCCTAAACCCTTAATCTGCCAAAATGGGCAAGGCTTGAAGAGGTGGGCGTGGCCTAAAATAAAGTGGGCGTGGCCTGGGATGAAATAAAGGGCGTGGCCTATGGGGAAGTGGGCGTGGTCTGACTCCAAATACCAGCACAAGGTGGGGTTTAAAGGGGTGGGCGTGGCCTAGAATGGAGTGGGCGTGGCCTGAGAGGAAGTGGGCGTGGCCTACCTGTGCCCGCAGCCCCAGGCTGAGCCGGGCCCGGTGCCGGGGCCGCAGCAGCTCCGGGGCCCCGCCCACCGCGGCCTCCAATAGGGAGAGGAGGCGGCCCCAGACACGCCCCTCCTGGCCACGCCCACCGGGACCACGCCCATCGAGGCCACGCCCCCTCAGAGCCCACCAGGCTCCGGCCAGGGCCAGGCGGAGGGAGAGGGAGGGGCTGGAATGGAGAGAGACCAGTGAGAGACCAGTTCAAACCAGTATGGCCCAGTTTATCCCAGTTTGTTCCAGTCCCTCCTAGTTCATCCCAGTCTGTCCCAGTTCATCCCAGTTCACCCCAGTGCTTTCCCAGTATGTCCTAGTGGCCCCTAGTGCCCTCCCAGTTCATCCCAGTGAGCTCCCAGTTTGTCCCAGTTCCCTCCCAGTTCAAACCAGTAGCTCCCAGTTCCCTCCCAGTAACCCCGAGCCCTTCCCCAGTCCCTCCCAGTATAAACCAGTAACTCCCAGTAACCCCAAATCCCCTCCCAGTCCCTCCCAGTTTGTCCCAGTCCCCCCCACTCCCCTCCCAGTTCACCCCAGTATGGTCCCAGTCCCCTCCCAGTTCATCCCGGTGAGCTCCCAGTTCGTCCCAGTTCAGCCCAGTCCCCCCATGTTGGATCCCAGTCCCCTCCCAGTTTGTCCCAGTTTGTCACAGTCCCCTCTCAATCCCTCCCAGTTTATCCCAGTCCATCCCAGTATGGCCCAGTGCCCTCCCAGTAACTCCCAGTTCAGCCCAGTATCCCAGTGGTGGATCCCAATCCCCTCCCAGTTCCCTCCCAGTCCATCCCAGTATGGCCCAGTGACCCCCCGTCACCTCCCAGTTCATCCCAGTACAGCCCACGAAGCTCCCAGTGCCCTCCCAGTAACTCCCAGTTCATCCCAGTACAGTCCAGTGCCCTCCCAGTTCACCCCAGTGCCTTCCCAGTATGTCCCAGTGCCCTCCCAGTATCTCCCAGTTCATCCCAGTCCCTCCCAGTATCTCCCAGTTCAGTCCAGTTTCTCCCAGTGCCCTCCCAGTAATTCCCAGTTCATCCCAGTTCAAACCAGTTCACTCCAGTGCCTTCCCAGTATCTCCCAGTCCCCTCCCAGTTCATCCCAGTTCCCTCCCAGTTTGTCCCAGTCCCCTCCCAGTCCCTCCCAGTTCACTCCAGTCTGTCCCAGTTCATCCCAGTTCAAACCAGTTCGTCCCAGTCCCTGCCACTGCCGTCCCAGTTTACCCCAGTATCAGCCCAGTATCCCAGTGGTGGATCCCAGTCACCTCCCAGTTCATCCCAGTATGGTCCCAGTGCCCTCCCAGTAACTCCCAGTTCATCCCAGTAACTCCCAGTCTACTCCCAGTTCAACTCAGTTCATTCCAGTCCCTCCCAGTTCATCCCAGTTTGTCGCAGTTCATCCCAGTTCAAACCAGTGCCCTCCCAGTACCTCCCAGTCCATTCCAGTCCCTCCCAGTTTGTCCCAGTCCCTCCCAGTGTCGTCCTAGTTCATTCCAGTGAGCTCCAAGTCCCTCCCAGTTCAAACCAGTTCAGCCCAGTGCCTTCCCAGTATCCTCCAGTGATTCTCCAGTCCCCTCCCAGTTCAGTCCAGTATGGCCCAGTCTCTCCCAGTTCATCCCAGTCCATCCCAGTGCCTTCCCAGTATCCCCCAGTGACCCCCAGTGCCCTCTCAGTCCCTCCCAGTCCATCTCAGTCCCATCCCAGTTTGTCCCAGTCTCCACCAGTTGCCATCGCAGTTCATCCCAGTGAGCTCCCAGTCTGTCCCAGTGCCCTCCCAGTATGGTCCAAGTTCATCCCAGTATGATCCCAGTGCCCTCCCAGTCCATCCCAGTTCATTCCAGTATGGCCCAGTCGCCTCCCAGTAACTCCCAGTTCATCTCAGTACAGGCCAGACCCCTCCTAGTCCATCCCAGTCCATCCCAGTATGGCCCAGTCTCCTCCCAGTCCGGCCCAGTGCCCTCCCAGTTTATCCCAGTTCATCCCAGTCCCTTCCCAGTTCATCTCAGTTCATCCCAGTTCACCCCAGTGCTATCCCAGTATCCCCCAGTAACCCCTAGGTCCCCTCCCAGTACAGCCCAGTGACCCCCCAGGACCTCCCAGTTCATCCCAGTGAGTTCCCAGTTTGTCCCAGTTCATCCCAGTTCCCTCTTGGTGGATTCCAGTCCCCTCCCAGTGTCTCCCAGTTTGTCCCAGTTCCCTCCCACTTCACCCCAGTATGGCCCACAAAGCCCCTAGTGAGCTCCCAGTTCATCCCAGTCCCTCCCAGTTCATCCCAGTTCAACCCAGTTCCTTCTCAGTCCCTTCCCAGTCCCTCCCAGTCCCTCCCAGTTCATCCCAGTTTGTCCCAGTAACCCCCAGTGTTCCCCCAGTTCCCTCCCAGTTCCCTCCCCCGCTCACGTGACGTCACTCCCGCCCATTCCCCCGTGCCGATTTTTTTCCCACGCTCTCGCTGACGTCACTTCCGCCCCGGCCCCGGCCCGCGGGTTCCCGGGACTCTCCGGTGGCGGCGGCGGCGGCGGCGCGCCAAAGTGACGTCATCGCTCCCGCGCCCAGCCCGCGCTTGCTTCTCATTGGCCGCCGCTCCGCCCAATCAGGAGCCGCCCACTTTCCCCGCCCGCCCGGTTGGCCCCGCCCATTAAATGACGTCACTCGTGTGGGTTTTTTTTTTTTAAACTGCGCTTTTATTGGAGGGCGGGAAAGTGACGTCAGGCTGAGGGGTGACGTCATAGGGAGGGGTGGGGAGGGGATGGGGCTGTTCCAGTGCTCCCAGTATGGACCAGTATGGACCAGTATAGACCAGTGACCTCTCCCAGTGCTCCCAGTATAGACCAGTTCCCCTCCCAATGCTCCCAGTATGGACCAGTGACCCCTCCCAGTGCTCCCAGTATAGACCAGTTCCCCTCCCAATGCTCCCAGTATTCCCAGTAAGGCTCCCAGTGCTCCCAGTATGACCCAAACTGGGCCCAGTAACCCCTCCCAGTGCTCCCAGTATGGACCAGTAAGGCTCCCAGTGCTCCCAGTATTCCCAGTAACCCCTTCCAATCCTCCCAGTATAAACCAGTAACCCCCCAGCCCTTCCCAGTGACCCTTCCCAGTGCTCCCAGTATAGACCAGTAACCCCTCCCAGTACTCCCAGTGCTCCCAGTATGGACCAGTATGGACCAGTGACCCTTCCCAGTATTCCCAGTAAGCCTCCCAGTACTCCCAGTTCCCCTTCCAGTACTCCCAGTATAGACCAGTAACCCCTCCCAGTGCTCCCAGTTTCCCCAGTTCCCCTCCCAGTACTCCCAGTATGACCCAAACTGGGACCAGTTCCCCTCCCAGTGCTCCCAGTATAGACCAGTAACCCCTCCCAGTGCCCCCAGTTTGCCCAGTATGGCTCCCAGTGCTCCCAGTATAGACCAGTGACCCCTCCCAGTGCTCCCAGTATGACCCAAACCCTCTCCCAGTGCTCCCAGTATTCCCAGCAAGGCTCCCAGTATAGACCAGTAAGGCTCCCAGTGCTCCCAGTATGGAGCAGACTGGGCCCAGTTCCCCTCCCAGTGTTCCCAGTGCTCCCAGTATGGACCAGTAAGGCTCCCAGCACTCCCAGTATGCCCCAAACCCCCTCCCAGTTCCTCCCAGTCCCTCCCAGTCTCTCCCAGTTCACCCCCCCGTGCTCCCACCAGGCCTCCCCCTCCTCCTCCTCCTCCTCCTGGCCGCGTTCCCAGTGCTCCCAGTATTCCCAGTAAGGCTGGCGGTGCTCCCCTCGGGGCTCCCAGCGCTCCCAGTAAGGGCCTGGAACTGGACGCTGCCATGGAGGGGAGGGAGGGCGGAGCTCTCCAGGGCGGCCACAAGGCGGCGCTGTCCCGCCCGCAGCGGCGTCACTGATTGGCTGAGGCGGAGGGTTTGTCCCGCCCCCACCGAGCTGTGGACCAATAGGGAGAGGTGTGAGCCGGTATGGACCAGTATAAACCAGTATAAACTAATATAAACTAATATAAATCAATATAAACTGATATAAACCAGTATAAACCAATATAAACTAATGTAAATCAATATAAACCAATATAAATCAGTATAAACTAATATAAATCAATATAAACCAGTATAAACCACTATAAACAAGCATAAACTAATAAAAAATAATAGAAATCAATAGAAATCAATATAAAATAATATAAACTAACATAAATCAATATAAATTAATATAAACCACTATTAACCAATATAAACCAATATAAACTAATATAAATCAATATAAACTAATATAAACTAATAAAAACCATTATAAACCAATAAAAACTAATATAAATAAATATAAATCAATATAAACCAATATAAACCAATATAAACCAGTATAGACCAGTATAAGCCAATATAAATTAATATAAACCAATATAAACTAATATAAATCAATATAAACCAATATAAACTAATATAAATCAATATAAACCAGTATAAAAATCCCAATTTAACCCCATTTTTTCCCATTTTTAAGCCTTTAATTCCCTCCCAGTCCCTCCCAGCATAAACCAGTATAAACCAGTATAAACCAGTACAAACCAGTAACCCCAACTCCAAACTTACCTCTTTTTTAACCCTTTAAAACCCTTTTTTCACCATTTTTTTCACCATTTTTCCACCGATTTTCACCATTTTTTCACCGTTTTTCCCCGTTTTTTCCCCTCCCCAGTTCCTCCCAGTATAAACCAGTATAAACCAGTTTGTCTCACCCCAGGGACAGAGGTTTGGGGCAGGAGATTCCAGCTCCCTCCATGCGCAGCGAGGCTCCGGTCAGAGCTTTGGGCAGAGGATTCTGGAAAACCACCTGGATTGGCAGTTCCTCCCCCACCACGGCCGGTCCCAGAAGCTGCAAAAACACCCAAAATCAGAGGGTTTTAACAGAAAAAAAAATCCGGGCTGAAATTGGCCAAAATTCCCAGATTTTACCCCAAAAATATCAGGTCTGACCCCATTGAAGTCAATGGGGATTTTAGGGACAACAGGTCTACCCATTAAAGTCAATGGCAGATTGAGGGACACCAGGTCTACCCATTAAAGTCAAGGCGGATTTAGGGACACCAGGTCTGCCCATTAAAGTCAATGGGGATTTTAGAGACACCAGGTCTACCCACTAAAGTCAATGGTGGATTTAGGGACAAGTCTACCCACATTAAAGTCAATGGGGATATACAGACAACAGGTCTACCCCCATTGAAGTCAATGGGTATATAGGGACACCAGGTCTACCCCCATTAAAGTCAATGGGGATTTTAGGGACACCAGGTCTACCCCCATTAAAGTCAATGGCGGCTTTTGGGACAACAGGTCTACCCCTGTTGGAGTCAATGGCTGATTTAAGGACAATTCTACCCATTGAAGTCAATGACGGATTTAGGAACAACAGGCCTACCCCCATTGAAGTCAATGGGGATTTTAAGGACATCAGGTCTACCCATTGATGTCAATGGGGATTTTAGAGACACCAGGTCTACCCATTAAAGTCAATGGTGGATATAGGGACAGCAAGTATACCCCCGTTAAAGTCAATGGGGATTTTAGGGACACCAGGTCTACCCATTAAAGTCAATGGGGATTTTAAGGACACCAGGTCTACCCATTAAAGTCAATGGCTGATATAGGAACAACAGGTCTACCCCCGTTAATGTCAATGGCAGATTAAGGGACAACAGGTCTACCCACATTGAAGTCAATGGCAGATTTAGGGACACCAGGTCTACCCACATTTAAGTCAATGGGGATTTTAGGGACACCAGGTCTACCCATTGAAACCAATGGAGATTTTTAGGGACACCAGGTCTACCCCATTTAAATCAATATGGATTTATGGACACCAGGTCTACCCATTAAAACCAATGTGGATTTTGGGAAATCAGGTCTACCCATTAAAGGCAATGGAGACATAGAGCTACCAGGTCTACCCATTGAAACCAATAGAGATTTTAGGGACACCAGGTCTACCCCTATTCAAACCAATAGAGCCTTAGGGACACCAGGTCTACCCTGTTGCTTCAATTTACCCGTAACCCAAAATTTTTTGGGATCACTCTGGAATTTTTGGGTTGAATTCAGGAGATTTTGGATTCTTTTTACCGTCAGGGTCAGCTCTGGCGTGTGCAGCCGCACCAGCAGCTCCTTGGCCAGGACTTGTCCGGTCTCTTGGACAGCTCCGGCCACCGTGAGCTTCAGAGCGTCCTGGTCACCCACGTGGGGCTGGTACTCGGCGTAGGTCACTGTCATTGTCACCGTGTCCTCTGTGGGGGGAATTGGGGACATTGGGGACAGCTCAGAGTGTGTATAGACCAGTATAAACCAGTATAAACCAGTATAAACCAATATAGACTAGTATAAACCAGTATAAACCACTATAAACCACCATAAATCAATATAAACCAGTATAAAATACACCAAATTTTTCTCATTTTTTCCCCTATTTTTGACCTGTTAAACACCCAAAAATCCCCCAAAATTCCTCCCAGTCCCTCCCAGTATAAACCAGTACCAAACCAATATAAACCAATATAAACCAGTATAAATCAATACAAACCAATGTAAACCAATATAAACCAGTATAAATCAATACAAACCAGTATTTTTAAAAAATCAATTTTTTTCTCCATTTTTAACCCTTTTAACACCCCCCCAAAAAAAACCAAAAAAAATCCATAAAAACCCCCCCAAAAATCCCCAAAAAATAATAAAAAATTTCAAAAAAAAAAAAAAATCCCAAAAAAAATCCCCAAAAAATTCCAAAAAAAATCCAAAAAAATCCCAAAAAATCCCAAAAAAATCCCAAAATCATCTCCCAGTATAAACCAGTATAAACCAGTATAAACCAGTATAAACCAGTATAACCCAGTTGCCCTCACCCTGCCCCGGTGGCAACGTCCGGCTGTGCTGCTCCTGCCGGAAAGCGGCTCCGGCCACTCCGGTGTAACGGACGGAGCAGAGCGAGAGCCTCAACCTCAACGTCCGAGGCTCCTGGCCTTGATTGGTCAGCGAGGCCCGAAGCTCCAGCTCGGCTCCGGCCACGGCCGAAACGGCCGCAAGGGTCAGGGTGACCTGGCCGGACGAGGTCGGAGCGCGGTGACGAGGGCGGGAGCCGTGGGAGGTGGCGGTGGAGACGGCGCGGCGTTCGGCCTCGGAGCCTGGGGGCAAAGGTCGAGGGGTCAGTGGTGGGGTCATGGGGAGAGTTGAGTGGTCAAGGGGTCAATGGTTGGATGAAGGGTTGGGGCAAGGGGTCAATGGTTGGGTCAAAGGGTCATTGGTTGGGTCAAGATTTGGGTCAAGGGGTCATTGGTCAAGTGGTCAAGGGTTGGGTCATTGGGTTGGTCAAGTGGTCAAGTGAGCAAGAGTTGGGTCAAGGGTTGGGTCAAATGGTCAAGGGGTCAATGGTTGGGTCAAGGGGTCAATGATTGGGGCATTGGTCAAGGGTTGGTCAAGGGTTGGGTCAAGGGTTGGGTCAAGGGGTCGTTGGTTGGGTCAAGGGGTCATTGGTTTGGTCATTGGGAGGGTCAAGTGGTCAAAGGGGTCATTGGTTGGGTCAAGGGGTCATTGGTTGGGTCATTGGTCAAGGGTTGAGTCACTGGGTTGGGTCATTGGGTGGGTCAAGTGGTCAAGGGTTGGATCAAATGGTCAAGAGGTCAAGGGTTGGGTCAAGGGGTCATTGGTTTGGTCATTGGTCAAGGGTTGGTCAAGAGTTGGTCATTGGTTGGGTCAATGGTTGGGTCAAGGGGTCATTGGTTGGGTCAAGGGGTCATTGGTTGGGTCATTGGGAGGGTCAAGTGGTCAAGGGGTCAATGGTTGGGTCAAGGGGTCATTGGTTGGGTCACTGGTTGGGTCATTGGTCAAGGGTTGGTCAAGGGTTAGGTCAAGGGGTCATTGGTTGGGTCAAGGTGTCATTGGTTGGGTCATTGGTCAAGTGGTCAAGGGTTGGGTTGTTGGGTTGGTCAAGCGGTCAAGTGAGTGAGAGTTGGGTCAAGTGGTCAAGGGTTGGGTCATTGGGAGGGTCAAATGGTCAAGGGGTCAATGGCTGGGTGAAGGGTCATTGGTCAAGGGGTCACTGGTTGGGTCAAGAGGTCATTGGTTGGGTCATTGGTCAAGGGTTGGGTCATTGGTCAAGAGTTGGTCAAGTGTTCAAGGATTTGAGGGTGAGTGGTCAAGGGTTGGGTCATTGGGTTGGTAAAGTGGTCAAGTGAGCAAGAGTTGGGTCAAGAGTTAGGTCAAATGGTCAAGGGTTGGCGAAGGGTTGGGGCAAGGGGTCATTGACATGGTCAAGTGGTCAAGGGTTGGGTCATTGGGATGGTCAAATGGTCAAGAGGTCAAGGGTTGGTCAAGGGTTCATTGGTTGGGTCATTGGGTTGGTCAAGTGGTCAATGACTGGGTGATGGGTTGGGTCAAGGGGTCGTTGGTCAAGTGGTCAAGGGTTGAGTCATTGGGTTGGTCAAGTGGTCAAAGGGTCAATGGTTGGGTCAAGAGGTCAATGGTTGGGTCATTGGGTTGGTCAAGTGGTCAAGGGTTGGGTCATTGGGTTGGGTCATTGAGTTGGGTCAAGGGGTCAATGGTTGGGTCGTTGGGTCGGTCAAGTGGTCAAGGGGTCAATGGTTGGGTCATTGGTCAAGGGTTGGTCAAGTGGTCAAGGGGTGAAGGGTTGGGTCATTGGTCAAGGGTTGGTCAAGGGTTGGGGCAAGGGGTCATTGACATGGTCAAGTGGTCAAGGGGTCAAGGGTTGGGTCAAGAGTTGGGTCAAGAGGTCAAGAGGTCATTGCTTGGGTCAAAGGGTCAACAGTTGGGTCAAGGGGTCAAGGTTTGGGTTAAGGGGTCATTGGTTTGGTCAAGTGGTCAAGGGGTCATTGGATGGGTCATTGGTCAATGGTTGGGTCAAGGGGTCAATGGTTTGGTCATTGGTCAAGGGTTGGGTCAAGGGGTCATTGGTTGGGTCATTGGTCAAGGGTTGGGTCAAGGGGTCAATGGTTTGGTCAAGTGGTCAAGGGGTCATTGGATGGGTCATTGGTCAATGGTTGGGTCAAGGGGTCAATGGTTTGGTCATTGGTCAACAGTTGGGTCAAGGGGTCATTGGTTGGGTCATTGGTCAAGGGTTGGGTCATTGGGATGGTCAAGTGGTCAAGTGGTCAAAAGTTGGGTCAAGAGATGGGTCAAGGGGTCATTGGTCAAGTGGTCAAGAGTTGGGTCAAGGGGTCATTGGTTGGGTCAAGGGGTCATTGGTTGGGTCATTGGGATGGTAGAGTGGTCAAGAGGTCATTGGTTGGGTCAAGAGGTTAAGGGGTCATTGATTGGGTCAAGGGGTCATTGGTTGGGTCATTGGTCAAGGGTTGGGTCATCAGGATGGTCAAGTGGTCAAGGGGTCAAGAGGTCAAGGGTTGGGTCAAATGGTCAATATACGGTCAAGGGTTGGGTCAAAGGGTCATTGGTTGGGCCATTGGTCAAGGGTTGGGTCATTGGGTTGGTCAAGTGGTCAAGTGAGCAAGAGTTGGGTCAAGAGTTGGGTTAATGGTCAAGGGGTCAATGGTTGGGTCAAGGGGTCATTGGTTGGGTTAATGGTCAAGGGGTCAATGGTTGGGTCAAGGGGTCATTGGTTGGGTTAATGGTCAAGGGGTCAATGGTTGGGTCAAGGGGTCAATGGTTGGGTTAATGGTCAAGGGGTCAATGGTTGGGTCAAGGGGTCAATGGTTGGGTCAAGGGGTCAATGGTTGGGTTAATGGTCAAGGGGTCAATGGTTGGGTTAATGGTCAAGGGGTCAGTGGTTGGGTCAAGGGGTCATTGGTTGGGTTAATGGTCAAGGATTGGTCAAGAGTTGGGTCAAAGGGTCAATGGTTTTGGTCAAGTGGTCAAGGCTTGGGTCAAGAGTTGGGTCAAGGGGTCAATGGTTTTGGTCAAGTGGTCAAGGCTTGGGTCAAGAGTTGGGTCAAGGGGTCAATGGTTTTGGTCAAGTGGTCAAGGCTTGGGTCAAGAGTTGGGTCAAAGGGTCATTGATTGGGTTAATGGTCAAGGGGTCAATGGTTGGGTCAAGGGGTCATTGGTTGGGTTAATGGTCAAGGGGTCAGTGGTTGGGTCAAGGGGTCATTGGTTGGGTTAATGGTCAAGGATTGGTCAAGAGTTGGGTCAAAGGGTCAATGGTTTCGGTCAAGTGGTCAAGGCTTGGGTCAAGAGTTGGGTCAAAGGGTCATTGGCTTGGTCAAAGGGTCAACGGTGGGTCAAGAGTTGGGTCAAGGGTTGGGTCAGCGGGAGGTGGCGGAGGAGACGGCACGACCTTCGGCCTGGGAGCCTGGGGGTCAAAGGTCAAGGGGTCAGGGGTTAGTGGTCACTACGCTCACTCAGTGGTCACTGTGGTCACTCAGGGGTCACTTTTGGGTCATTTTTGGGGTAATTTTTAGGTATTTTTTCAGTCGCTTTGGGTCATTTTGGGGTCGTGGTCAGTGTGGTCACTGTGGTCACTCAGTGGTCAGTGGTCACTCACCCTCAGGGTGCTTGTACTGGTCAGTGATGTCCACTCTGGGCTCAGTGGTCACTCAGTGGTCACTCAGTGGTCAGTGGTCACTCAGGGGTCACTCAGTGGTCACTCAGTGGTCAGTGGTCAGTGGTCACTCAGTGGTCACTCAGTGGTCAGTGGTCACTCAGGGGTCAGTGGTCAGTGGTCACTCAGTGGTCACTCAGTGGTCAGTGGTCAGTGGTCACTCAGTGGTCAGTGGTTGGTCACTCACCCTCGGGGTGTTTGTACTGGTCAGTGATGTCCACTCTGGGCTCAGTGGTCACTCTGGGCTCAGTGGTCACTCAGTGGTCAGTGGTCACTCAGTGGTCACTCACCCTCAGGATGTTTGTACTGGTCAGTGATGTCCACTCTGGCCTCAGTGGTCACTCATGGGTCAGTGGTCACTGTGGTCACTCATTGGTCACTCATTGGTCACTCAGTGGTCAGTCAGTGGTCACTCAGTGGTCAGTGGTCAGTGGTCAGTGGTCAGTGGTCACTCACCCTCAGGGTGCTTGTACTGGTCAGTGATGTCCACTCTGGGCTCAGTGGTCACTCAGTGGTCACTCAGTGGTCACTCAGTGGTCAGTGGTCACTCAGGGGTCAGTGGTCAGTGGTCAGTGGTCACTCACCCTCGGGGTGCTTGTACTGGTCAGTGATGTCCACTCTGGCCGCAGTGGTCACTCAGTGGTCACTCAGTGGTCAGTGGTCACTCAGGGGTCAGTGGTCACTCAGGGGTCAGTGGTCACTCAGTGGTCACTCAGTGGTCAGTGGTCACTCAGTGGTCAGTGGTCACTCAGTGGTCAGTGGTCACTCACCCTCGGGGTGCTTGTACTGGTCAGTGATGTCCACTCTGGCCGCAGTGGTCAGTGGTCACTCAGGGGTCAGTGGTCAGTCAATGGTCAATGGTCAGTGGTCAGTGGTCACTCAGGGGTCAGTGGTCAGTCAATGGTCAATGGTCAGTGGTCAGTGGTCACTCAGGGGTCAGTGGTCAGTCAATGGTCAATGGTCAGTGGTCAGTGGTCAGTGGTCACTCACCCTCGGGGTGTTTGTACTGGTCAGTGATGTCCACTCTGGGCTCAGTGGTCACTCAGTGGTCAGTGGTCACTCAGTGGTCACTCAGGGGTCAGTGGTCACTCAGGGGTCACTCAGTGGTCAGTGGTCAGTGGTCACTCAGTGGTCACTCAGTGGTCAGTGGTCAGTGGTCAGTGGTCAGTGGTCAGTGGTCACTCACCCTCGGGGTGTTTGTACTGGTCAGTGATGTCCACTCTGGGCTCAGTGGTCACTCAGTGGTCACTCAGTGGTCAGTGATCACTCAGTGGTCAGTGGTCAGTCAATGGTCAGTGGTCACTCAGTGGTCACTCACCCTCGGGGTGTTTGTACTGGTCAGTGATGTCCACTCTGGGCTCAGTGGTCACTCAGTGGTCAGTGGTCACTCAGGGGTCAGTGGTCAGTGGTCACTCAGTGGTCAGTGGTCACTCAGTGGTCACTCAGTGGTCAGTGGTCAGTGGTCACTCAGTGGTCAGTGGTCACTCAGTGGTCACTCAGTGGTCAGTGGTCAGTGGTCACTCAGTGGTCAGTGGTCACTCAGGGGTCAGTGGTCAGTGGTCACTCACCCTCAGGATGTTTGTACTGGTCAGTGATGTCCACTCTGGGCTCAGTGGTCACTCAGGGGTCAGTGGTCACTCAGTGGTCAGTGGTCACTCAGGGGTCAGTGGTCAGTGGTCACTCACCCTCGGGGTGCTTGTACTGGTCAGTGGTCACTCAGTGGTCAGTGGTCACTCAGGGGTCAGTGGTCACTCAGGGGTCAGTGGTCAGTCAATGGTCAGTGGTCAGTGGTCACTCAGGGGTCAGTGGTCACTCAGTGGTCACTCAGTGGTCAGTGGTCACTCAGGGGTCAGTGGTCACTCAGTGGTCAGTGGTCACTCAGGGGTCACTCACCCTCAGGATGTTTGTACTGGTCAGTGATGTCCACTCTGGCCGCAGTGGTCAGTGGTCACTCAGTGGTCAGTCAATGGTCAGTGGTCACTCAGTGGTCAGTGGTCACTCAGTGGTCACTCAGTGGTCACTCACCCTCGGGGTGTTTGTACTGGTCAGTGATGTCCACTCTGGGCTCAGTGGTCAGTGGTCACTCAGTGGTCAGTCAATGGTCAGTGGTCACTCAGTGGTCAGTGGTCACTCAGTGGTCAGTGGTCACTCAGGGGTCAGTGGTCATTCAGTGGTCACTCAGTGGTCACTCACCCTCGGGGTGTTTGTACTGGTCAGTGATGTCCACTCTGGGCTCAGTGGTCAGTGGTCAGTGGTCACTCAGTAGTCAGTGGTCACTCAGTGGTCACTCACCGTCGGGGTGCTTGTACTGGTCAGTGATGTCCACTCTGGCCGCAGTGGTCAGTGGTCAGTGGTCACTCAGGGGTCAGTGGTCACTCAGGGGTCAGTGGTCAGTGGTCACTCACCCTCGGGGTGTTTGTACTGGTCAGTGATGTCCACTCTGGGCTCAGTGGTCACTCAGTGGTCACTCAGTGGTCAGTGGTCACTCAGGGGTCAGTGGTCACTCAGTGGTCACTGAGGGGTCAGTGGTCAGTGGTCACTCAGTGGTCAGTGGTCACTCAGTGGTCACTCACCCTCGGGGTGCTTGTACTGGTCAGTGATGTCCACTCTGGGCTCAGTGGTCACTCAGTGGTCACTCAGTGGTCAGTGGTCAGTCAATGGTCAGTGGTCACTCAGTGGTCAGTGGTCAGTGGTCAGTGGTCACTCAGTGGTCAGTGGTCACTCAGTGGTCACTCAGTGGTCAGTGGTCACTCAGTGGTCAGTGGTTGGTCACTCACCCTCGGGGTGTTTGTACTGGTCAGTGATGTCCACTCTGGGCTCAGTGGTCACTCAGTGGTCACTCAGGGGTCAGTGGTCACTCAGTGGTCAGTGGTCACTCAGTGGTCACTCAGTGGTCAGTGGTCAGTGGTCAGTGGTCACTCACCCTCGGGGTGCTTGTACTGGTCAGTGATGTCCACTCTGGCCGCAGTGGTCAGTGGTCAGTGGTCAGTGGTCAGTGGTCACTCAGTGGTCACTCAGTGGTCAGTGGTCACTCAGTGGTCACTCACCCTCGGGGTGTTTGTACTGGTCAGTGATGTCCACTCTGGCCGCAGTGGTCACTCAGTGGTCACTCAGTGGTCAGTGGTCACTCAGGGGTCAGTGGTCACTCAGGGGTCAGTGGTCACTCAGTGGTCACTCAGTGGTCAGTGGTCACTCAGTGGTCAGTGGTCACTCAGTGGTCAGTGGTCACTCACCCTCGGGGTGCTTGTACTGGTCAGTGATGTCCACTCTGGCCGCAGTGGTCAGTGGTCACTCAGGGGTCAGTGGTCAGTCAATGGTCAATGGTCAGTGGTCAGTGGTCACTCAGGGGTCAGTGGTCAGTCAATGGTCAATGGTCAGTGGTCAGTGGTCACTCAGGGGTCAGTGGTCAGTCAATGGTCAATGGTCAGTGGTCAGTGGTCAGTGGTCACTCACCCTCGGGGTGTTTGTACTGGTCAGTGATGTCCACTCTGGGCTCAGTGGTCACTCAGTGGTCAGTGGTCACTCAGTGGTCACTCAGGGGTCAGTGGTCACTCAGGGGTCACTCAGTGGTCAGTGGTCAGTGGTCACTCAGTGGTCACTCAGTGGTCAGTGGTCAGTGGTCAGTGGTCAGTGGTCAGTGGTCACTCACCCTCGGGGTGTTTGTACTGGTCAGTGATGTCCACTCTGGGCTCAGTGGTCACTCAGTGGTCACTCAGTGGTCAGTGATCACTCAGTGGTCAGTGGTCAGTCAATGGTCAGTGGTCACTCAGTGGTCACTCACCCTCGGGGTGTTTGTACTGGTCAGTGATGTCCACTCTGGGCTCAGTGGTCACTCAGTGGTCAGTGGTCACTCAGGGGTCAGTGGTCAGTGGTCACTCAGTGGTCAGTGGTCACTCAGTGGTCACTCAGTGGTCAGTGGTCAGTGGTCACTCAGTGGTCAGTGGTCACTCAGTGGTCACTCAGTGGTCAGTGGTCAGTGGTCACTCAGTGGTCAGTGGTCACTCAGTGGTCAGTGGTCAGTGGTCACTCAGTGGTCAGTGGTCACTCAGGGGTCAGTGGTCAGTGGTCACTCACCCTCAGGATGTTTGTACTGGTCAGTGATGTCCACTCTGGGCTCAGTGGTCACTCAGGGGTCAGTGGTCACTCAGTGGTCAGTGGTCACTCAGGGGTCAGTGGTCAGTGGTCACTCACCCTCGGGGTGCTTGTACTGGTCAGTGGTCACTCAGTGGTCAGTGGTCACTCAGGGGTCAGTGGTCACTCAGGGGTCAGTGGTCAGTCAATGGTCAGTGGTCAGTGGTCACTCAGGGGTCAGTGGTCACTCAGTGGTCACTCAGTGGTCAGTGGTCACTCAGGGGTCAGTGGTCACTCAGTGGTCAGTGGTCACTCAGGGGTCACTCACCCTCAGGATGTTTGTACTGGTCAGTGATGTCCACTCTGGCCGCAGTGGTCAGTGGTCACTCAGTGGTCAGTCAATGGTCAGTGGTCACTCAGTGGTCAGTGGTCACTCAGTGGTCACTCAGTGGTCACTCACCCTCGGGGTGTTTGTACTGGTCAGTGATGTCCACTCTGGGCTCAGTGGTCAGTGGTCACTCAGTGGTCAGTCAATGGTCAGTGGTCACTCAGTGGTCAGTGGTCACTCAGTGGTCAGTGGTCACTCAGGGGTCAGTGGTCATTCAGTGGTCACTCAGTGGTCACTCACCCTCGGGGTGTTTGTACTGGTCAGTGATGTCCACTCTGGGCTCAGTGGTCAGTGGTCACTCAGTGGTCAGTCAATGGTCAGTGGTCACTCAGTGGTCAGTGGTCACTCAGTGGTCAGTGGTCACTCAGGGGTCAGTGGTCATTCAGTGGTCACTCAGTGGTCACTCACCCTCGGGGTGTTTGTACTGGTCAGTGATGTCCACTCTGGGCTCAGTGGTCAGTGGTCAGTGGTCACTCAGTAGTCAGTGGTCACTCAGTGGTCACTCACCGTCGGGGTGCTTGTACTGGTCAGTGATGTCCACTCTGGCCGCAGTGGTCAGTGGTCAGTGGTCACTCAGGGGTCAGTGGTCACTCAGGGGTCAGTGGTCAGTGGTCACTCACCCTCGGGGTGTTTGTACTGGTCAGTGATGTCCACTCTGGGCTCAGTGGTCACTCAGTGGTCACTCAGTGGTCAGTGGTCACTCAGGGGTCAGTGGTCACTCAGTGGTCACTGAGGGGTCAGTGGTCAGTGGTCACTCAGTGGTCAGTGGTCACTCAGTGGTCACTCACCCTCGGGGTGCTTGTACTGGTCAGTGATGTCCACTCTGGGCTCAGTGGTCACTCAGTGGTCACTCAGTGGTCAGTGGTCAGTCAATGGTCAGTGGTCACTCAGTGGTCAGTGGTCAGTGGTCAGTGGTCACTCAGTGGTCAGTGGTCACTCAGTGGTCACTCAGTGGTCAGTGGTCACTCAGTGGTCAGTGGTTGGTCACTCACCCTCGGGGTGTTTGTACTGGTCAGTGATGTCCACTCTGGGCTCAGTGGTCACTCAGTGGTCACTCAGGGGTCAGTGGTCACTCAGTGGTCAGTGGTCACTCAGTGGTCACTCAGTGGTCAGTGGTCAGTGGTCAGTGGTCACTCACCCTCGGGGTGCTTGTACTGGTCAGTGATGTCCACTCTGGGCTCAGTGGTCAGTGGTCAGTGGTCAGTGGTCAGTGGTCACTCAGTGGTCACTCAGTGGTCAGTGGTCACTCAGTGGTCACTCACCCTCGGGGTGTTTGTACTGGTCAGTGATGTCCACTCTGGCCGCAGTGGTCAGTGGTCAGTGGTCACTCAGTGGTCAGTGGTCACTCAGGGGTCAGTGGTCAGTGGTCACTCAGTGGTCAGTGGTCACTCAGTGGTCACTCACCCTCGGGGTGCTTGTACTGGTCAGTGATGTCCACTCTGGGCTCAGTGGTCACTCAGTGGTCAGTGGTCACTCAGTGGTCACTCAGTGGTCACTCAGTGGTCACTCAGGGGTCACTCAGTGGTCAGTGGTCAGTGGTCACTCAGTGGTCAGTGGTCAGTGGTCAGTGGTCACTCAGTGGTCACTCAGTGGTCACTCACCCTCGGGGTGTTTGTACTGGTCAGTGATGTCCACTCTGGCCGCAGTGTCCGGGCCCAGGGTGCTGATCCTGCGCCCGATGGCTCCTTCCTCCACGTGGACGACGGTGAAGCCGCCGTGGGGCTGCCGCTGCCAGTACACCTTGTCGCTGTTTACCTGTTAATTTGCATAATTAATTAGCTAATTAGCATAATTAATTACCCCTCTAATAGCCAGATTTAATATGGCTCCTAATTAGGGTAATTAATTCCTGTTTTGGGTAATTAGGAGACATTCATCCCATAATGGAATGACCATTGTCAGTGCACCTTGTCACTGTTAATCTGTTAATTTGCATAATTAATAAGCTAATTAGCATAATTAATTATCCTTCAAATCACCAGAATTAATTATGGCTCCTAATTAGGATAATTAATTCCTGTTTTGGGTAATTAAGACACGCCCAACTCATGGTGGATTGACCATTGCCAGTGCACCTTGTCACTATTAAATTGATAATTTGCATAATTAATTAGCTCATTTGCATATCTAATAATCTCCAGATTATCAAAATTAAATATGGTTCCTAATTAGGATAATTAATTCCAGGTTTGGCTAATTAGGAGATATTCACCCCCTGGCGGAGTGACCAATACACCTTGTCACTGTTCACCTGCTCATTTGCATAATTAATTAGCTAATCAGCATAATTAATTATCCCCTCATTATCATAATTAAATATGGCTCCTAATTAGGGTAATTAATTTGTGTGATAAGGACACGCCCACCTAATGGTGAAGTGATCATGGTCAGTGCACTTTGTCAATGTTAACCGGCTCATTTGCATAATTAATGAGCTAATTAGCATATCTAATTAGTGCTCCTATCACTGGAATTAATTATGGTTTCCTAATAAGGGTAATTAATTCCATATTGGATAATTAGGAGATATTCACCTCATTATCAGTGCGCCTTGTCGCTGTTCACCTGCTCATTTGCATAATTAATTAGCTCATTTGCATATCTAATAATCCCCTCCATTGACTATTATTAATATGGTTCATAATTAGGGTAATTAATTCCTGTTTTGGGTAATTAATTAATCTATTTGCCTCATTAATTAACCCCTTTGCATCATTAATTATCACATCAACACCATTAATTACCAATCTTATTATCATCAGACTTAATTACGCCTCTTAATTAGTGGAAATAACCCCTAATTTGCATATTTAGGCCACGCCCACCACACCAAACCCACCCTCAGCTTCTTGTTGACGTTTGCCTGTTCATTTGCATAAAATTTAACCATTTTGCATAATTAATTATATAAATTTTGCCCTTAATTAGCATCTCATAATCAGGAGTGATAGACAATCTTCCTAATTTGCATAATTAACTCCTAATTTGCATATTTAAGCCACACCCACCACATCAATCCCATTAATTCGATTGGTGCGAACTCACCGTGATGCCCCTCCCACCCTCATTTGCATAAATCACCGCCTAATTAACATAACTAATTAACCAACCAGCGCCCTGAATGAACTCTAATTATCTTAATTAGCGCCTCATTTGCATAATTAAGCCCCACCCACCTCAGCGAAGACGAAGGGCGTGTCGTACTTGAGGAAAACTTCCCCGTTCTTCACGGCGGTGACGGAGCACGGCCCGCAGCAGAACAGCCCTGGGGACCAGTATGGACCAGTATGGACCAGTGTGGACCAGTATAAACCAGTATGGACCAGTATAAACCAGTATGGACCAGTGTGGACCAGTATGGACCAGTGTGGACCAGTATGGACCAGTGTGGACCAGTATAAACCAGTATGGACCAGTGTGGACCAGTATAAACCAGTATGGACCAGTATGGACCAGTATAAACCAGTATGGACCAGTGTGGACCAGTATGGACCAGTATAAACCAGTATGGACCAGTATGGACCAGTGTGGACCAGTGTGGACCAGTATGGACCAGTGTGGACCCATTAAAACCCATAAAACCAGTATAAACCAATATAAACCATTATAACCCAGTATAGACCAGTATAGACCAGTATAAACCACTATGGACCAGTATAAACCAATATAAACCCATTTAAACCCATTAAAACCCATTAAACTAATATAGACCAATATAAACCAATATAAATCAATATAAACCAGTATAAACCCATTAAAACCCATTAAACCAGTATGAACCAGTCCAGACCAGTATAAACCAGTATAGACCAGTATGGACCAGTATAAACCAATATAAACCCATTAAAACCCATTAAAACCCATTTAAACCAGTATAAACCAATATAAACCAGTATAAACCAGTATAAAACTCATTAATTTTCCAATTTCCCCGGTTTTGACCCATTTCAAGCCCCAAAATCCCCAAAATTTCCCCAAAATCCCCTCCCAGTATAAACCAGTATAAACCAGTATAAACCAGTATAAACCAGTATAAACCAGTATAAACCAGTATCAAATTCACCAAATTTTTTCCAATTTTCCCCATTTTTTTCCCATTTTTCACCGTTTTCAAGCCCCAAAATGCCCCAAAATTACCCCCAAATCCCCTCCCAGTCCAAACCAGTTTCTCCCAGTGCCCTTCCAGTATAAACCAGTAACTCCCAGTTCCCTCCCAGTCCCTCCCAGTCTAAACCAGTATAAACCAGTAACTCCAAGTACCTCCCAGTACAAACCAGTATAAACCAGTATAAACCAGTAACCCCAAACCCCCTTTTTTCCCCATTTTTCCCCATTTTTTCCCCATTTTTCACCCTTTTTTTCCCATTTTTTTGCCAAATTTTCCCTCCCAGTCCCTCCCAGTATAAACCAGTATAAACCAGTCTAAACCAGTCTAAACCAGTCTAAACCAGTATAAACCAGTCTAAACCAGTAACCCCAAACCCCCTTTATTTCCCTATTTTTCCCCATTTTCCCCCCATTTTTCCCCATTTTTCACCCATTTTTCACCCTTTTTTCCCCGTTTTTTCGCCAAATTTTCCCCTCTCGGCCCCTCCCAGTCCCTCCCAGTATAAACCAGTCTAAACCAGTATAAACCAGTATAAAGCAGTACCGCTGCTGGTCTCCTGGGGCGTGGCATCCACCACCTGCCACCCGTCGTAGCCGTCGGGGAGATCCGGGCGCTTCATCCAACAGTCGTTCCACACGTGGAAATTCCTGCACCAGAACGGACCAGTATGGACCAGTATGGACCAGTGTGGACCAGTATGGACCAGTGTGGACCAGTATAAACCAATATTAACTAATATAAACCAGTATAAACCAATATAAACCAGTCTAACCCAGTAAAAACCAGTAAAAACCAGTATAAATCACTATAAGCTAATATAAACCAGTATAAACCAGTCTAACCCAGTATAAACCAATATAAATCAATATAAACCAATAAAAACTAATATAAATCAATATAAACCAATATAACCCAGTATAATGCAATATAAACTAATATCAATTAATATAAAATAATATAAATTAATATAAAACAATATAAACCAATATAAACCAGTATAGACCAGTATAAACCATTATAAAATAATATAAATTAATATAACCCCATATCAACCAATGTAACCAAATATAAACCAATATAAACCAATATAACCCAGTATAATCCAATATAAATTAATATAAATTAATTAACATAAACCAATATAAACCAGTGTAAACCAGTCTAACCCAATATAACCCAGTATAAACCAGTATAAATCAATAAAAAATAATATAAATTAATATAAATCAATATAACCCAGCATAAACCAGTATAGACCAGTATAACCCAATATAAACTAATATAAACTAATATAAATTAATATAAACCAATATAAAGTAATATAAACTAATATAAATTGATATAAATTAATATAAACCAGTCTAACCCAGTATAAACCAGTGTAACCCAATATAATCCAGTATAAACCAATACAAACTAATATAAAATAATATAAAATAATATAAACCAATATAAATTAATATAAAACAATATAAACCAATATAAACCAATATAAATTAATATAAATTAATATAAACCAGTATAAACTATTATAAACCAGTATAAACCAATATAAATTATTATAAACTAATATAAATTAATATAAACCAGTCTAACCCAATATAACCCAATATAACCCAGTATAAACCAGTATAAATCAATATAAATTAATATAAATCAATATAAACTAATATAAACCAATGTAAACCAATATAAACCAGTATAAAAAAATTATCAACTTTTTCCCATTTTTTCCCCATTTTTGACCCTTTTAGAGCCACAAAATCCCCCAAAATCGCCCCAAAATCCCCTCCCAGTATAAACCAGTATAAACCAGTATAATCCAGTATAAACCAGTATCAAACCCACCAATTTTTTCCCAATTTTTCCCCAATTTTTTCCTCATTTTTCACCCGTTTTTTGTAATTTTTTCACCCAATTTTCCCCATTTTTTCCCCATTTTTCACTCAATTTTCGCCATTTTTTCCCCTCCCAGTCCCTCCCAGTATAAACCAGTATAAACCAGTAACCCCAAACCCCTTTCCCCAATATTTCCCCATTTTTAACCCTTTCTTTGCCATTTTTAACCCTTTTTTCCCCATTTTTCCGTCATTTTTTTCCCAATTTTTGTCATTTTTTCCCCATTTTTTCACCATTTTTCACCCAATTTTCACCATTTTTTCTCTCCCAGTCTCTCCCAGTATAACCCAGTATAAACCAGTATAACCCAGTATCAAACCCACCAATATTTCCCCATTTTTAACCCTTTCTTTCCCATTTTTAACCCTTTTTTCCCCATTTTTCCCTCATTTTTTGCCCAATTTTTGTCATTTTTTCCCCATTTTTCACCCAATTTTCACCATTTTTTCCCTCCCAGTCCCTCCCAGTTTAAACCAGTATAAACCAGTATAAACCCCCCAATTTTCCCCCATTTTTCTCCATTTTTTTTCCCAATTTTAACCCTTTTTTCCCCATTTTTCCGTCATTTTTTGCCCAATTTTTGTCATTTTTTCCCCATTTTTCACCCAATTTTCACCATTTTTCCCTCCCAGTCCCTCCCAGTATAAACCAGTATAACCCAGTATAACCCAGTATCAAACCCACCAATTTTTCCCCCATTTTAACCCTTTCTTTCCCATTTTAACCCTTTTTCCCCCATTTTTAACCCTTTTTTGCCGAATTTTCGTCATTTTTTTCCCCATTTTTCACCCAATTTTCGCCATTTTTTCCCTCCCAGTCCCTCCCAGTATAAACCAGTATAAACCCCCCAATTTCCCCCATTTTTCCCCATTTTTAACCCTTTCTTGGCCATTTTTAACCCTTTCTTTGCCATTTCTCCCCCATTTTTCGCCCGTTTTTCCCCATTTTTTCACCGTTTTTCACCCAATTTTCGCCATTTTTTCCCTCCCAGTATAAACCAGTCCCCCCAGTACCAGACGGAGTCGGTGTTGAGGCGCTCCAGGGGCCTCATCCCCTCGTCCAGGTAGATGTCGGTGGTCAGCGACGTGTCGGTGTCGTGGGCGGAGTTGTAGTTGGTCACCGTGCGGGTGGGGAGGCCCAGGCAGCGCAGGACTGGACAGGAAAAAACAGTATAAACCAGTTTGGACCAGTATAAACCAGTATAGACCAGTATAAACCGGTATAACTCAATTTAAACCAGTATAAATTAATATAAATTAATAAAAATCAATATAAACCAGTATAAGTCAATATAAGTCAATGCAAGTCAATGTAAGTCAATGTAAACCAATATAAACCAATATAAATCAATATAAAGTAATATAAATCAATATAACCCAATATAAACTAATATAAACTAATATAAACCAGTATAGACCAGTATAAATCAATATAAACCAATATAAACTAATATAACTCAATATGAATCAATATAAACTAATGTAAACCAGTATAAACCAATATAAATCAATATAAATCAAAATAAACCAATATAAATTAATTTAAATTAATATAAACTAATATAAATCACTATAAACCAGTATAAACCAATATAAGTCAATGTAAACTAATATAAATTAATATAAACTAATATAAATCAATGTAAAGCAGTATAAACCAATATAAACCAATATAACTCAATATAAACCAATATAAACCAATATAAATTAATATAAACTAATATAAATCAATATAAATTAATATAAACCAATATAAATCAATATAAAATAATATAAATCAATATAACCCAATACAAACTAATATAAACCAGTATAGACCAGTATAAACCAATATAAACCAATAAAAATCAATATAAATCAATATAAACTAATATAAACTATTATAAATCAATATAAACCAATATAACTCAATATAAACCAGTATAAACCAATATAAATCAATATAAATAAATATAAACCAATATAAACCAATATAAACTTTTTTCCCCATTTTTTCCCCATTTTTTGTCCGATTTTCGTCATTTTTTCACCATTTTCCCCCATTTTTTCCCCATTTTTTCCCTCCCAGTCCCTCCCAGTATAAACCAGTGACCCCAAACCCCATTTCCCCCATTTTTAACCCTTTCTTCCCCATTCTCCCTCTTTTTTCCCCATTTTTAACTCATTTTTCACCCAATTTTTGCAATTTTTTCCCCATTTTTCATCCAATTTTCCTCATTTTTTCACCAACTTTCCCCCCATTTCCCCCCCTTTTTTCTCTCTATTTTCCCTTTTTCCCCCCAATTTCCCCCCATTTTTTTTCCCATATTTTCCCCATTTTTCGTCCAATTTTTGTCATTTTTTCACCATTTTTCCCCCATTTTTCACCCGATTTTCACCATTTTTTCACCATTTTTCCCCATTTTTCCCCCATTTTCCCCTCCCAGTCCCTCCCAGTATAAACCAGTAACTCCAAACCCCATTTTCACCCATTTTCACCCATTTTTAACCCTTTATTCCCCAATTTTCTCCCAATTTTTGTCATTTTTTCCCCATTTTTCACCCGATTTTCACCATTTTTTCACCATTTTTTCCCCATTTTCCCCTCCCAGTCTCTCCCAGTATAAACCAGTAACCCCAAACCCCCTTTCCCCATTTTTAACCCTTTATTCCCCAATTTCCCCCCAATTTTTCCCCAATTTTCTCCATTTTTTCCCCATTTTTCACCCGATTTTCGTCATTTTTTCACCAATTTTCACCATTTTTTCCCCATTTTCCCCTCCCAGTCCCCCCAGTATAAACCAGTAACCCCAAACCCCATTTCCCCCATTTTTAACCCTTTCTTCCCCATTCTCCCCCTTTTTTCCCCATTTTTAACTCATTTTTCACCCAATTTTCGTCATTTTTTCCCCATTTTTCACCCGATTTTCCTCATTTTTTCACCAACTTTCCCCCCATTTCCCCCCCTTTTTTTCTCTCTATTTTCCCTTTTCCCCCCAATTTTCCCCCTTTTTTTTTCCCATATTTTACCCATTTTTCGTCCAATTTTTGTCATTTTTTCACCATTTTTCCCCCATTTTTCACCCGATTTTCGTCATTTTTTCACCATTTTCCCCATTTTTTCCCCATTTTTCCCTCCCAGTTCCCTCCCAGTATAAACCAGTAACCCCAAACCCCATTTTCACCCATTTTTCCCCATTTTTAACCCTTTATTCCCCAATTTTCTCCCAATTTTTGTCATTTTTTCCCCATTTTTCACCCGATTTTCACCATTTTTTCACCATTTTTTCCCCATTTTTCCCTCCCAGTCTCTCCCAGTATAAACCAGTAACCCCAAACCCCTTTTTCCCCATTTTTCCCCATTTTTAACCCTTTATTTTCCAAATTTCCCCCAATTTTTCCCCGATTTTCTCCATATTTTCCCCATTTTTCATCCAATTTTCACCATTTTTTCACCGTTTTTCCCCATTTTTCCCCATTTTTCCCTCCCAGTCCCTCCCAGTATAAACCAGTAACCCCAAACCCCATTTCCCCCTTTTTAAGCCTTTCTTCCCCATTCTCCCCCTTTTTTCCCCATTTTTAACTCATTTTTCACCCAATTTTCATCATTTTTTCCCCATTTTTCACCCGATTTTCATCATTTTTTCACCGTTTTTCTCCATTTTTTCCCCATTTTCCCCTCCCAGTCCCTCCCAGTATAAACCAGTATAACCCAGTATAAAACCCGCCAATTTCCCCCATTTTTCCTCATTTTTAACCCTTTCTTTGCCAATTTTAACACATTTTTCCCCATTTTTTCCCCATTTTTCACCCGATTTTCACCATTTTTTCACCGTTTTCCCCCATTTTTCCCCCCTTTTCCCCTCCCAGTCCCTCCCAGTATAAACCAGTAACCCCAAACCCCATTTCCCCCATTTTTAACCCTTTCTTCCCCATTCTCCCCCTTTTTTCCCCATTTTTAACTCATTTTTCACCCAATTTTCGTCATTTTTTCCCCATTTTTCACTCGATTTTCACCATTTTTTCACCATTTTCCCCCATTTTTCCCCCATTTTCCTCTCCCAGTCCCTCCCAGTATAAACCAGTAACCCCAAACCCCTTTTTCCCCATTTCTCCCATTTTTAACTCATTTTTCACCCAATTTTTGCCATTTTTTCCCCATTTTTCCCCCATTTTTCACCCGATTTTCACCATTTTTTCACCGTTTTTCCCCATTTTCCCCCCATTTTCCCCTCCCAGTCCCACCAGTGGTGACGACGCCGGCGAAGACCCAGCACTGGCCGTATCTGACGGGGGCCCCGGAGCCGTGGAAACTCCGCAGGATCCCCACGGAACCGGCCCAGGCCGAGGGGTTCGTGCCCTGGGAATAATCCCCGGTCCAGTTCCCCACCAGGACTCCGCTGTCGTCCAGGGAATTCACCTGAAAATAAAAAAAAAATTTAAAAAATTTGGATTTTTTGGGTGAAAACAGCGAAAATTTGGGAAAAATCGGTGAAAAAATGGCCAAATTTGCCCGAAATTCGCTCAAAAATCTCACCCAAAACGTCCCCGAAATTCAAAAAATTCACCCTCAAACCCCCAAAAATTTAGGCCAAACCTTCTCCAAAATTCCACAAAATTCACCCAAAAATTCACCCAAAAATTCACCCAAAAATTCACCCAAAAATCCCAATTTTTTTCCCCTCAAAATCCCAAAATTTCGTCCCTAAAATCCACAAAATTTCATCCCCAAAAGCCCCAAAAATCCACCTAAAAGCCCCAAAATTCCTCAATAAAAATCCCCAAAATTTCACCCAAAATCCTCAAAATTTTGCCCCCAAAAGCCCAAAAATCCACCCAAAAATCCCAAAATTTCCCCCAAAATTCATCCTAAAAATCCTTAAAATTCCTCAGTAAAAATCCCCAAAAATCCCCAAAAATTCCTCCCAAAAATTCACCCAAAAATCCCCAAAAATTCACCAAAAAAATCCCCCAAAATTCACCCAAAAATCCCAAATTTTTTCCCCTCAAAATCCCAAAATTTCGTCCCTAAAATCCACAAAATTTCATCCCCAAAAACCCCAAAAATCCACCCAAAAGCCCCAAATTCCTCAATAAAAATCCCCAAAATTCACCCAAAATCCTCAAAATTTTGCCCCCAAAAGCCCAAAAATCCACCCCAAAAATCCCAAAATTTCCCCCAAAATTCATCCTAAAAATCCTTAAAATTCCTCAGTAAAAATCCCCAAAAATCCCCAAAAATTCCTCCCAAAAATTCACCCCAAAATCCCAAAAAATTCACCCAAAATCCCCAAAATTTACCCCAAAAATCCCCCAAATTTCATCCCCAAATCCCCAAATTCCTCCCAAAAATCCCCGATTTTTTCCCCAAAATCCCCAAATTAACCCCCAAATCCCCCAAATTTCCCCCAAAATCCCAAAATTTCATCCCAAAATCCCCAAAAATTCACCCCAAAATTCACTCAAATCCCCCAAAACCCCCAAAAAATCCCAAAAATTCAACATAAAATCCTCAAAATTCCTCCAAAAAACCCCAAAAAATCCCCAAAATCCACCCAAAAATCACCAATTTTTTTTCCCCAAACCCCCAAATTCCCTCCCAAACCCCCAAATTTTCCCAAAATTTGACATTTTCACCCCAAATTTTCCCATCTCACCATGGCCGAGACCACCCTGGCCACCATGACGGGGTCGCCCAAAAATCCCAAAAATTCACCTCAAAAATCCTCCAAATTCACCCAAAAATCTCAAAAAAATCCCCAAAAATCATCCCCAAAATGCTCAAAATTCCTCCCAAAAAAATCCCTCAAAAATTCCAAAAATTCCCCCCAAAAATCCCAAAAATTCACCCCAAATCCCTCAAAATTCACCCAAAAATTCACCCAAAAATTCACCCAAAAATTTACCCAAAAATCCTCAAAAATTTCCCAAAATCTCCAGAATTTCGCCCCAAGACCTCCCAAAAATTCCCCCCAAAACCCCTCAAAATTCCACCCAAAATCCCCAAAAATTCACCCAAAAATCCCCAAAAAATCAAAAAAAAAAAATCCACTCAAAAATCCCAAAATTTCACCCCAAAAATCCCAGAATTTGTCCCAAAATCCCCAAAATTTTCTCCTCAAAATCCCCAAAATTCCGCCCAAAAATTCACCCAAAAATCCCAAAATTTCCCCCAAAATTCATCCTAAAAATCCTCAGAATTCCTCAATAAAAATCCCCAAAAATCCCCAAAATTCCCCCAAAAACCCAGAAAAATTCCCAAAAATTCACTCCAAACCCCCCAAAATTCACCAAAAAATCCCAAAATTTCCCCCAAAATCCCGAAATTTCATCAACAAATCTTCAAAATTCCTCCCAAAAATCCTCAAAATTCCTCAGTAAAAATCCCAAAAAATCCCCAAAATTTCCTCCCAAAATCCCCAAAAATCCCCAAAATTTCCCCTCAAAGCCTAAAAAATCCCCAAAAATTCACTTAAAAATTCTCCC
>NC_139798.1:436292-583025 GCF_965231275.1 Zosterops lateralis
CCCCCACTTTAAATCAAATTTTCACCAATTTTTTTCTCCATTTTTTCCCATTTTTTCACCATTTTCCCCCATTTTTTCCACCATTTTTTCCTCCATTTTTCCTCAATTTTTTCCCATTTTTTCCCCATTTTTTCTCCATTTTTTCCCCATTTTTTCTTCATTTTTTCCCCAATTTATTTTCTTTTTTTCCCAAAATTTTCCCCAATTTTTCCCTCAATTTTTTTCTCATTTTTCCCCATTTTTTCCCATATTTTTCTCCATTTTTCCCCATTTTCCCCCATTTTTAACCCTTTCTCTCCCATTTTTAACCCTTTTTTCCCCATTTTTCCCCATATTTTCTCCATTTTTTCACCGATTTTCTTCATTTTTTCACCATTTTTTGCCCATTTTTAACCCTTTCTCTCCCATTTTTAACCCTTTTTTCCCCATTTTTCATCATTTTTTTTCCCATTTTCCCCCCAATTTTTCCTCATTTTTCCCCCATTTTTTAACTATTTTTTTCTTTATTTTTCCCCCATTTTTCCCCAAATTTTTCCGCAATTTTTCCTCATTTTTTCCCCATTTTTAACCCTTTCTTTGCCATTTTTTCCCCATTTTTTATCATATTTTTGTCATTTTTCCCCATTTTTCCACCGATTTTCCCCATTTTTTCCCCATTTTTTCCCCATTTCCCCCTCCCAGTATAAACCAGTATAACCCAGTATAAAATTCCCATTTTCCCCCATTTTTTCCCCATTTTTAACCCTTTTTTCCCCATTTTTTATCATATTTTCCCCATTTTTCCACCGATTTTCTCCATTTTTTCACCGTTTTTCCCCATTTTTCCTCTCCCAGTCCCTCCCAGTATAACCCAGTATAAACCAGTATAGACCAGTATAAAAAAAATCCGAATTTTTTCTCAATTTTTTCTCAATTTTTCCCCCATTTTTTCCCCATTTTTTCCCCATTTCTTCCTCCATTTTTTCCCCATTTTTTCTTCATTTTTTCTCCATTTTTCCCCCAATTTTTTTCTCTTTTTTCCCAATTTTTTTCTCCATTTTTCCCCCATTTTTCCCCCATTTTTCCCCCAATTTTCCCCCATTTTTCCCCCATTTTTCCCCCATTTTTCCCCCATTTTTCCCCCATTTTTTCCCCATTTTTTCCCCATTTTTCCCCCATTTTTCCCCCATTTTTCCCCCATTTTTTCCCCATTTTTCCCCATTTCCCCCTCCCAGTATAAACCAGTATAACCCAGTATAAAATTCCCATTTTCCCCCATTTTTTCCCCATTTTTAACCCTTTCTTTGCCATTTTTTTGTCATATTTTCCTCATTTTTCCACCGATTTTCTCCATTTTATCACCATTTTTCCCCATTTTTTCCCCATTTTCTCCCTCCCAGTATAACCCAGTCCCTCCCAGTCCCTCCCAGTCTATCCCAGTTCACCTTGCAGAGGGTGACCGTGGCCCCGTAGCCGACGCTGAGCAGGAAGAGGGAAATGAAAACCCCCAGAGTGTCCCAGGGGTCCCCCCCGGGCTCGTCCTGGGGCAGTTCGGGGGGCAGGGACAGCCCTGAAAGGGTTAAAAATAACAGTCAAAACCACTTTAAACCAGGAAAAAAATAATTTAAAAAATTTTCTGATTTTTTCTGAAATTTTTCCCGATTTTTTCTGATTTTTTCCGATTTTTTTCCGATTTTTTTCTGATTTTTTCTGATTTTTTCCCCATTTTTTCCCATTTTTTTCTCATTTTCCCAATTTTTTCCTGATTTTTTGTGATTTTTTTCTGATTTTTTTCTGATTTTTTTCTGATTTTTTTCTGATTTTTTTCTGATTTTTTTCTGATTTTTTTTCCAATTTTTAACGATTTTTTTCCGATTTTTTCCCAATTTTTTCCCATTTTTTCCCCATTTTTTTCTGATTTTTTTCTGATTTTTTTCACATTTTTTACGATTTTTTCCGATTTTTTCTCAATTTTTTTCCGATTTTTTCCCATTTTTTCCCTATTTTTTTTCCAAATTTTACGATTTTTTAACATTTTTTCTGATATTTTTGGGATTTTTTTCCGATTTTTTCTCATTTTTTTCTGATTTTTTCCAGATTTTTTCCCAATTTCTTATGATTTTTTGTCTGATTTTTTCCCATTTTTTTCCCATTTTTTCTGACTTTTTTTCTGATTTTTTTTCTGATTTTTTTCTGATTTTTTCCCGATTTTTTACGATTTTTTTTCGTATTTTTTTACCATTTTTTTTACCATTTTTTAAACTATTTTTTAACCTTTTTATTTTCATTTTTTCTCTTTTTTTTTTTTTTTTTTTGCCATTTTTTCCCCCATTTTTTCCCAAATTATTCCGAATTTTTTCTGATTTTTTACTGATTTTTTCTGATTTTTTTTCTGATTTTTTCTGATTTTTTCCCGATTTTATCTGATTTTTTTCTCATTTTTTCCCATTTTTTCCTGATTTTTTACTGGTTTTTTCCCAAATTTTCGGATTTTTTTTTAATTTTTTGCAGATTTTTTTCAGATTTTTTACGAATTTTTTGGAAATTTTTTCCCTTTTTTTTCTGCTATTTTTTTGAATTTTTTTCCCATTTTTTTCCCATTTTTTTCTCATTTTTTCCAATTTTTTCCTGATTTTTTTGTGATTTTTGTGATTTTTTTCTGATTTTTTTCTGATTTTTTTCTGATTTTTTCCCTTTTTTTCTGATTTTTTTTCTGATTTTTTTCCCTTTTTTTCTGATTTTTTTCTGATTTTTTTCCCAATTTTTAACGATTTTTTCCGATTTTTTTCCCCAATTTTTTCTGATTTTTTTCCCCAATTTTTCTGATTTTTTCGCATTTTTCCCAATTTTTTATCATTTTTTAATATTTTTTACCCATTTTTTTACCCAATTTTTTCCCTTTTTTTTTCTGATTTTCCCAATTTTTACGATTGTTTTCACTTTTTTCCCAATTTTTCCCATTTTTTCTGATTTTTTTCTGATTTTTCCCCAATTTTAATGATTTTTCTGATTTTTCCGATTTTTTCTGATTTTTTTCCGATTTTTTTCTGATTTTTTTCCGATTTTTTTCTGATTTTTTTCTGATTTTTTCCCCATTTTTTCTGATTTTTTTTCCGATTTTTTTCTGATTTTTTTCCCCATTTTTTCCCATTTTCCCCCCATTTTCCCCCCGTTTTTTCCCTTTTTTTTCTCATTTTTTCCCAATTTTTTCCTGATTTTTTTTGTGATTTTTTTCTGATTTTTTCTGATTTTTTGTGATTTTTTCTGATTTTTTTCTGATTTTTTTCTGATTTTTCCCCATTTTTTCTGATTTTTTAACGATTTTTTACGATTTTTACGATTTTTTACCCATTTTTACCCTTTTTTTTCCCATTTTTTTCTGATTTTTTTCCGATTAAACTATTTTTTCTGATTTTTCCGATTTTTACGATTTTTTTATCATTTTTTCCCTTTTTTTCCCTTTTTTTTTGCATTTTTTTTCTGATTTTTTCTGATTTTTTTCTGATTTTTTCTGATTATTTTTGCTTTTTTACGATTTTTAAACAGTTTTTTCGATTTTTTCCACATTTTCCCATTTTTGGCCATTTTCCCCATTTTTTCCAATTTTTCTGATATTTTACCTTTTTTTTTTTCCAATTTTTTCCCCACTTTTTCCCAAATTTTTTACATTTTTTTCTGATTTTTTCCCCATTTTTTCCATTTTTCCCTTTTTTTTTGCATTTTACCATTTTTTTCTATTTTTTCTCATTTTTCCCAGTTTTTTCCCATTGTTCCAATTTCCCATTTTCCCCCAATATTCCCATTTCCCCCAAAATTTCTTCTTCTTTACCCCAAATTTCCCATTTTTGCCTCCAAAAAATCCCATTTCTTCCAAAAAATCCCTTTTCCACTCCAAAAGTCCCAATTTCCCATATTTTTATTCCCACAAAAAATCCATTTTTTCCCTCAAAAAATCCCATTTTCTCCACCCCAAATCCACTTTTTTTCCCAAAATTTCCCTTTTCTCCCCCTAAAAAATCCATTTTTTTCCCCAAAAAATCCAATTTTTCCCACCCAAAAGTCCCATTTTTCCCAAAAACAATTTTTCCAAAAAATTCTGTTTATTCCCCAAAAAAAATCCCTTTTTCCCCAAAAATTTCTTTTTTATTCTCCCCCAAAATCCCATTTTTCCCCTCAAAAAATCCCTTTTTTTGCCCAAAAATCCCCAATTTTTCCCCCAAAAATCCCATTTTTCCCACCCCAAAAAACCCAATTTTTCCCCAAAAAATCCCTTATTTTCCCGCAAATTTTCCATTTCTCCCCCCAAAATTCTCTTTTTTTTTTTTCCCTCAAAAATTCCCATTTTTCCCCCAAATTTCCATTTTTATTTCCCTCAAAATTTCCCTTTTTTCCCCAAAAAAACCCCCAATTTTTCCCCCAAAAATTCCATTTCCCCCCCCAAAGAAACCAATTTTTTTTCCACAAAATTTTATTTTTAATTCCCTTTTTTCACCAAAAAATTTTCTTTTTATTTCCTCAAAAAATCCCATTTTTCTTCCAAAATCCCCAATTTTTTCCTCCCAAAATTCCATTTTTCCCCAAAAATCCCTTTATTTTTCCCCAAATTTTCCCATTTTTCCCCCAAAATTCCCCCTTTTTCCCGCCAAAAAAAATCCCATTTTTCCCCCCAACCCCCCCAATTTTTTCCCCAAAATTTCCCTTTTTTTTTCCCCCAAAAATCCCATTTTTTCTGCCCCAAAAACCCAATTGACCCCCAAAAAATCCATTTTTCCCCCAAAAAAATCTCTTTATTTCCCCAAAAACCCCCAATTTTTCCCACCCCAAAATTCCCATTTTTACCCCCAAAAAATCCCTTTTTTTCCCCAAAAAATTCTCATTTTTTCCCCAAAAAACCCACAATTTTTCCCCAAAAAATTTTATTTTTATCCCCAAAAAATCCCTTTATTTTTCCCCCCAAATTTCCCTTTTTTCCTCCCCAAAAAACCCAATTTTTTCCCCAAAAATTTTATTTTTATTCCCCCAAAAAATCCCATTTTTTCCCCAAAAAAAATTTCTTATTTTTCTCCCAAAATCCCATTTTTCCCACCCCAAAAATCCCCTTTTTTTCCCAAAAAAAAAATCCCTTTATTTTTTTCCCCAAAAAATCCCATTTTTACCCAAAAATTTCTTTTTATTTCCCCCAAAAACCCTCAATTTTTCCCCCAAAAATTTTATTTTTTTCCTCCCAAAAAATCCCATTTTTTCCCCCAAAAATTTTCTTATTTTTTCCCCAAATTTTCCCATTTTTCCCACCCAAAAATCCCCATTTTCCCCCCAAAAAATCCCATTTTTTTACCCAAAAATTTCTTTTTATTCCCGCCCAAAAAACCCCAATTTTTTTTCCCAAAGAAATTTTATTTTTCCCCCCCAAAAGATCAGGTTTTTTGCCCAAAAATTTTATTTTTTTTCCTCCAAAAAAACCCAAATTTTCCCCCCCAAAAAATCCCTTTTTTTCCCCCAAAAATTTATTTTTTTCTCCAAAAAACCCACAATTTTTCCCCCCAAAATTTTTTTTTTCACCCAAAAAATCTCTTTATTTTCCCCCCAAAAAAAACAAATTTTTCCCCCCAAAATTCCCTTTTTTTTCCCCAAAAAAATCCCTTTATTTTTTCCCCAAAAAAATCCCTTTATTTTTTTCCCAAAAAAATCCCATTTTTACCCAAAAATTTCTTTTTATTCCCCTCAAAAAACCTCAATTTTTCCCAAAAAAATTTATTTTTTTCACCCCCCAAAAAATCCCTTTTTTTTCCCCAAATTTTTCTTATTTTCCCCCCAAAAAATCCCATTTTTCCCACCCCAAAAATCCCCATTTTTTTGCCCCAAAATCCCTTTATTTTCCCCCCAAATTTTTCCCATTTTCCCCCCAAAAAACCCCCAAATTTTCCCCCCAAAAAAACCCAATTTTTTGCCCCAAAAATCCCATTTTTTTCCCCAAAAAAACCCCCAAATTTACTAATAATTCCCTTTTAATTGACTAATAACCACTAATAACCATTAATTACCTTAATCACCATTTTTTAATGACCCAAACCAACCCAAGAACCCAAAACGCCCCAAAAAATCCCATTTTTTCCCCAAAAAATCCCCAAAAAAAACCACCAAAATCCCAATTAATTCCACTTTAATTGACTAATAACCCCTAATTACCACTAATTACCTTAATCACCAATTTTTAATGACCCAAACCACCAATAACCCAAAACCACCTCCCGAAACGCCCCAAAAAATCCCATTTTTTCCCCAAAAAAACCTCATTTTTTCACCAAAAAAATCCAAATTTTCGCTGAAAAACCAACTTTAATCAACTAATAACTCCTAATTAACACTAATTACCACTAATTAACCTAATCACCATTTTTTAATGATCCAGAACCCAAAACCACTTGCGAAACGCCCCCAAAAAAATCCCATTTTTGCCCCGAAAAATCCCAAAAAAATCCCCAAAAATCCCAATTAATTCCCCTTTAATCAACTAATAATCCCTAATTACCACTAATAACTCCCAATTACCATTAATTACCCCAATTAACTTAATCCCACTAATAAAACCCACCCAGAACCCGAAACCCCCCAAAAAAATCCCATTTTCGCCCCGAAAAACCCATTTTTTCACCAAAAAAAGTCGAATTTTCACCAAAAAAAACCGGAATTTCGCTGAAAAACCAACTTTAATCAACAGATAATTATTAATTAACACTAATTAGGTTAATTACCAGGATTCCTGTGCAGACTCCTCTGCACGAACCGCAGCGGGAGCCCCTCGTGCACCACGGTACAAACGAAGGTCGTTCCTTTCTCCCAATCCTCCCTCTCCACCTCCAAGCGGCTGTACAGGAAATACCCGGCGCCGTCCCCGCCCTTTTCCCGCCGGGGCGGGGCCGTTTCCGCCCCGAAGTTTTGGCGGTTTTGGCCGAAACCGGAATTTTGGTGGTTTTTCTGCCATTGGACGTCGATGTCTTCGGGGTAAAAGCCGCGGACGAGGCAGGTGAGGCTCAAAGTGGAGCGGGGGCCGGAGATTTCTTCGGGGGGAGGGGGGAGGAGGTAGACGGAGGGGGCCAGGCGTTGTCCTGGGGGAAAAATAAAAAAAATTTGGTGAAATTTGGAAAAAATTTGGTGAAAATCGGTGGAAAAATGGCGGAAATATGATGAAAAATGGCGGAAAAATGGCGGGAAAATGAGGAAAAATGGCGAAAAAGTGGTGAAAAAATGGAGAAAAAATGGGGAAAATTTGAGGAAAGATGAGGGAAAATGTGAAAATATTGAGGGAAGAGAAGGAGAAAAATTGGGGAAGTTTTGAGGAAATTTGGGGAAAAAAATGGTGGAAAAATGACGAAATTATGATGAAAAATGATAACAAGATGGCGGGAAAATGAAAAAAATGGCGAAAAAGTGGAGAAAAAATGGGTAAAAAATTAAGGAAAAAGAAAGGAAGAATGAGGGAAAAGGAGAAGAAGGCCAGGGAAAAGAAGGAGAAAATTTGGGGAAATTTTGGGGAAATTTCGGAAAAAATGGTGAAAAAATGGCGAAAATATGATGAAAAATGGCGGAAAATGGCGGGAAAATGATAAATTTGACGAAAAAGTGGTGAAAAAATGGGTAAAAAATTAAGGAAAAAAAAGGAAGAATGAGGGAAAATGAGTGAAAGATTTGGAGAAAATTGGAGAAGATTTGAGGTAAATTTGAAGAAATTTGGGTGAAAATCGTTGAAAAAATGGCGAAAAAAACCCAACAAAATTTTGCGGGAAAAAATAACATGAAAAAAACGGGAAAAAAAGAGGAAAATGGTGAAAAAGTGAAGAAAAAATGGAGAAAAAATGGGGAAAAGTGGAGGGAAAATGGAGGAAAAATGAGGGGAACATTTGAAGAAGATTAGAGAAGATTTGGAGGAAATTTGTAGAAATTTGGGGAAAAAAATGTGAAAAAATGACACAAAACGATAAAAAGATGGCGGAAAAATAAAAAAATGGCGAAAAAGTGAAGAAAAAAATGATAAAAAAGTAAGAAAAAATGAGGAAAAAGTGAGGGAAAATGAGAAAATTATGAGGGAAGAGAAGGAGAAAAATTGGGGAAATTTTGGGGAAAATTGGGGAAAAATGGTGGAAAAACGGCGAAAAACGACAAAAACAGTGAAAAGATGGCGGGAAAATGAGGAAAAATGGCGAAAAAGTGGTTAAGAAATGGGTAAAAAATTAAGAAAAATTAACAGAAGGTGAGGGAAAAGAAGAGGAAGATTTGGGGGAAATTGGAGAAGATTTGGGGAAAATTTGGGGAAAATTGGAAAAAAAATTGTGAAAAAACGGCAAAAAACGGCAAAAAACCAGTGAAAAATGGGGGGAAAAAATGGTGAAAAAATGGGAAAATTTGGGAAATTTGGGGCAAAAAATCAAGGAATTTGGGGCGTGAAATAGTGAAAAAATTGGGTAAAAAATTGCTAAAAAATCACCAAAAAAATCGCTAAAAAATCAGGAAAAAGATCAAAAAAATCAGTAAAAAATGACAAAAAATCGCTTAAAAAATCATTAAAAAATCACAAAAAAATCACTAGAAATCCCAAAAAATTGGGCAAAAAAATCACAAAAAAAATCACAAAAAATTGGGCAAAAAAATCACTAAAAAAATCACTAAAAAATCGGTAAAAAATCAGTAAAAAAATCACAAAAAATTGGGTAAAAAATCTTTAATAATTGGGTAAAAAAAAAATCACTAAAACATCACTAAAAAATCTGTAAAAATCGCTTTAAAAACCCCAAAAATTGTGTAAAAAATCACTAAGAAATCACTAAAAAATCCCAAAAAAAATCTGTAAAAAATCACTAAAAAATCCCAAAAAATCACCAAAAAATCACTAAAAAAATCACTTAAAAATCTGTAAAAAATCACTAAAAATTGCTTAAAAAACCCAAAAAAATTGTGCAAAAAATCAGTTAAAAATCACAAAAAATCACTAAAAATTGGGTAAAATATCTCAAAATATTGGGTAAACATCAATAAAAAAATCCCAAAAATTTGGCTACAAAAACCACAAAAAAATTGGGTAAAAATTGGGTAAAAATCACCAAAAATTGGGTTAAAAAAATCATCAAAAAATGGGTAAAAAATCACGAAAAATTGCAAAAAAAAATCAGGAAAAAACTGGGTAAAAAATCCTTAAAAAATCGCTAAAAAATTCACAAAAAATCACTAAAAAATCCAATTTTATTTTGGAAAAAACATGAAAAATTCCCCAAAAAATTGGGTTAAAAAATGGTAAAAAAATCACTTAAAAGTCAGTAAAAAATTGACAAAAATCAGTAAAAATTGGGTAAAAAATTGTTTAAAAATCACAAAAAAAAATCTCAAAAAAACTGGGTAAAAAACCAGAAAAAAATGGGTAAAAAATCACAAAAAATCGTGTAAAAATCGCTAAAAATTGGGTAAAAAATCGCTAAAAAAATCACAAAAAAAATCACAAAAAAATCACCAAAAATCACTAAAAAGTCACTAAAAATGGGTAAGAAATCACAAAAAAAATTGGGTAAAAAATAGCTAAAAAACCGCAAAAATTTGGGTTAAAATTGGTAAAAAATCACAAAAAATTGGGTAAAAATCGATAAAAAATCCCCAAAAATTGGGTAAAAAATTGGTAAAAAATCACAAAAAATTGGGTTAAAAAACCACAAAAAAATCGTTAAAAATTGGGCAAAAAATCACTAAAAAATCTGTAAAAAATCCCAAAAAATGGGTAAAAAATCAGTAAAAATGGGTAAAAAAAATCACTAAAAAAATTCAAAAAAATTGGGTAAAATCAGGAAAAAATCAGGAAAAAAATCACAAAAAAATCACAAAATAATTTAAAAAAATCACAAAAAATCTGTAAAAAATCACTAAAAATTGGCTAAAAATGGTAAAAAATTGGGTAAAAAATCATTTAAAAATCTGTTAAAAATCACTAAAAAATCACCAAAAATTGGGTAAAAAAAATCACTAAAAAATCACTAAAAAATCACTAAAAAATCTCCAAAAAAATTGCTAAAAAAATCAGTAAAAAATTGGTTAAAAATCACAAAAATCTCAAAAAATTGGGTAAAAAGTTGCTAAAAAATCATAAAAAATTGGGTAAAAAATCTCCAAAAAATCACTAAAAATTCCCTTAAAAATCTGTAAAAAATCACTAAAAAATCACAAAAAAATCCCAAAAAATGGGTAAAAAATCACCAAAAATTGGCAAAAAAGTGGGTAAAAAATCATTTTAAAAAATCACCAAAAAATCTGTAAAAAAATCCCTAAAAAATCTGTAAAAAATCCCAAAAAAAATCACTAAAAAAATCACTAAAAAGTCTGTAAAAAATCCCCAAAAAATCACCAAAAAATCCCTAAAAAATCCCTAAAAAATCTGTAAAAAATCACTAAAAATTCTGTAAAAAATCACCAAAAATTGGGCAAAAAATCACTAAAAAATCACTAAAAAATCTGTAAAAAATCACTAAAAAAAATCGTTTAAAAATCTGTAAAAAATCACAAAAAATCCCAAAAAATCACTAAAAAAATCAGAAAAAATCGGGTAAAACAACCATTAATAATTGGGTAAAAAATCAGTAAAAAATCTGTAAAAAATCACAAAAAAATCACAAAAAATCACTAAAAAAATCACCAAAAATTGGGCAAAAAATCACTAAAAAATCACTAAAAAAATCTGTAAAAAATCCCTAAAAAATCGCCAAAAAAATCACCAAAAAATCGCCAAAAAAAATCTGTAAAAAAATCACTAAAAACATCAACCAAAAAATGGGTAAAAAAAAAAAAAATCACTAAAAATTGGGTAAAAAAATCGCTTTAAAAATCACTAAAAAATCTGTAAAAAATCAGTAAAAAAATCACAAAAAATTGGGTAAAAAATCTTTAATAATTGGGTAAAAAAAATCACTAAAACATCACTAAAAAATCTGTAAAAATCGCTTAAAAAACCCCAAAAATTGTGTAAAAAATCACTAAGAAATCACTAAAAAATCCCTAAAAAAATCTGTAAAAAATCACTAAAAAATCCCAAAAAATCACCAAAAAATCACTAAAAAAATCACTTAAAAATCTGTAAAAAATCACTAAAAATTGCTTAAAAAAACCAAAAAAATTGTGTAAAAAAATCAGTAAAAATGGGTTAAAAAATCACTAAATAATTCAAAAAAATTGTGTAAAAAATCAGTAAAAAATCAGAAAAAATCACTAAAAAATCTCCAAAAAAATTGCTAAAAAAATCAGTAAAAAATTGGTTAAAAATCACGAAAATCTCAAAAAATTGGGTAAAAAGTTGCTAAAAAATCATAAAAAATTGGGTAAAAAAATCTCCAAAAAATCACTAAAAATTCCCTTAAAAATCTGTAAAAAATCACTAAAAAATCACAAAAAAAATCCGTAAAAAATCCCTAAAAAATCCCAAAAAAATCACAAAAAATCCCTAAAAAATCCGATTTTTTCAGGGAAAAAAAATTAATTTAAATTTTTTTTTTAATGAACCCTTACCTTGGCGTCTCTCCACCGTCCTCTCCCTGGGCGCCGGCAGCTCGGCGTGCCCCACCCGGCACACGTAGGACGCGCCGCTCTCCCACTCGGCCGTCGTCACCGGGAGCTGACTCAGCGCCGTGAAGGTGCCGTTGTATTGGTGCTTCAGCTGGAGGGGGAGGGGCTCCCGCAAGGCCCCGCCCCCCGCGCGGCTCCAGGTGATCGACAGCTCCTGGTCGCTGGGGAGGCTCGTCACCAGACACGTCACTTTGGGCCTTTGGGTGATGTAAAGGTCCGACGGGGACGGGGGGAGAGCGAAGACCGAGATCATCGTGGAGCTCGGGGCTGGAAAATAAAAAAAAAATTGAGAAAATTTGGTGAAAAAATGAGGATTTTTGGGGAAAAAATGAGGAATTTTTAGGAGAAAATATGTGAGATTTTTAGGAGGAAACCTGGAAAAAATTTGGAGAGAGAATGAGAAAATTTGGAGGAAAATTGGGGAAAAATTTGGAGGAAAATTAAAAAAAAAATCGGAGAGAAAATGAGAAAAAATTGGGGAAAAAATGAGAATTTTTTGGTGAAAATATGAGGATTTTTTAGGAGAAAATGTGGGAAAAAATTAGAGAGAAAATGAGAAAAATTTGGGGAAAAAATGAGAAAATTTTAAGGAGAAAAATTCGATTTTTTAAGGAGAAAAAGTGGAAAAAATTTGGAGAGAAAATGAAGAAAAATTGGAGAAAAAATGGAAAAAATTTAGAGGAAAAATTGAGAAAATTTGGAGAGAAAAAGTGGAAAAAATTAGAGATCATCGTAGAGCTCGGAGCTGGAAAGAGGAATTTTGGGGAAAAAATTAGAAATTTTTTAGGAAATTTTTAAGGGAAAAACTGGGGGAAAATGGAAAAAAAAATTGGAGGAAAAAAGGAAAAAAAAATTGGTGAAAAAATGAAAATTCAAAACTCAACTCAAAGACCTTCCAAGAGCCAAAACTCAACTCAAGGTCAACCAAAGACCCGAAACTCAACTTGGACTCAACTCAAAGACCCGAAAACTCAACTCAAAGACCCTCCAAGACCCCAAAACCTGAAAACTCAACTCAAGGTCAACTGGAGACTCTCCAAGACCCCAAAACCCAACTGGAGACCCCCAAACCCAACTTTGACTCAAGTCAAAGACCCAAAACCCAACTTGGACTCAACCCAAGACCCAAAACTCAACTCAAGACACTGGAAGACCCCAAAACTCAATTCAAGGTCAACTGGAGACCCCAAAACCCAACTTGAAGACTCTTGAAGACCCCAAAACCCAACTCAAGGTCAACTGGAGACCCCAAAACACAACTGGAGACCCCAAAACCCAATTTGGGATCAACTCAAAGTCCCAAAACTCAACTCAAAGACCCGAAACTCAACTTTGACTCAACTCAAAAACCCCAAAACTCAACTCAAGACCCCAAACTCAACTCAAAGACCCTCCAAGACCCCAAAACTCAATTTGAAGAGTCTTGAAGACCCCAAACCCAATTCGGGATCAACTGGAGACCCCAAAACCCAACTCAAGGTCAACCAAAGACCCGAAACTCAACTTTGACTCAACTCAAGACCCCAAAACTCAACTCAACGTCAACTGGAGACCCCAAAACCCAACTCAAGGTCAACTCAAAGCCCCAAAACTCAACTGGAGACCCCAAAACTCAACCCAAAGACCCAAAACTCAACCCAAGACCCGAAAACCCAACTCACGGTCAACTGGAGACCCCAAAACTCAATTTGAAGAGTCTTGAAGACCCCAAAACTCAACTTGGATCAACTCAAGACCCCAAAACTCAACTGGAGACCCCCAAAACTCAACCCAAAGACCCTCCAAGACCCCCCAAATCCCCTCACCGGAGCAGCTCCTGGCCGGCTCCTCCCTGTCGGTCCCGGTCGCCTCGTGAGTGACGCGACACGAAAACGTCGATTCCCTCCAATCGTCGGCGCTGACGTTGAGCCTCGAGAGTCGGCGGAAACTTCCGGAAACGGCCTCGGAGGGCGTGGCCGGCTCGGCCTGACCTTCGGCCAATGGGAGGCCGTCCTTGAGCCAGGCCACGCCCACCTGGGCGGGGCTGAAGGCGTCCAGCAGGCAGAGGAGTTGGACGGCGCCGGCGTCGTCGCAGGTTTGGAAGACGTCGACGGTCGGTGGGCGGGGCACGACGACTGTTAATTAGATGGTAATTAAGTTGGTGATGACGTCATCGAGGTTTTGATGAGGCGGTGGTGACGTCATCGGAGTGGGTGGGGTTTTAATGGAGGGGGGCGGGGCTTACCTGGAGGGGCCGAGGTCACGTGGGGTGGGAGGAGAGAACCGGAAGTGCCTAAAAATTGGGTTTTTTGGAGGAATTTTGGGGTTTTGGGGGGATTTGGGGGAATTTGGGGGTTTTTGGGGGAATTTGGGGGTTTTTGGGGGGAAATTTGAGGATTTGGAGGAAATTTTTAAGAATTTGGGGGAAATTTAAGGGAAATTTTGAGGATTTTCGGGGAAAATTTTAAAGGTTTTTTGGAGAAATTTTTATTTTTTTTTTTTTTGAAATTTTAACGATTTTTGGGGGGATTGTTCTGATTTTTTGGGGAGTTTTAAGGATTTGGGGGAAATTTTAAGGATTTTTTTGGAAATTTTAATGATTTTTTTGGGAAATTTTAGTGATTTTTTTTGAAATTTTAATGATTTTTTTGAAATTTTAATGATTTTTTTGAAATTTTAATGATTTTTGGGGAATTTTAGGGATTTGGGGGGTGTTTGGATGATTTGGGGGAAATTTTAAGGATTTTTAGGGGAATTTTAAAGATTTTTGTGGAAAATTTTAAAGATTTTTGGGGAAATTTTAATGGTTTTTTTGAAATTTTGATGATTTTTTTGAAATTTTAATGATTTTTGGGGGTGTTTTGATGATTTTAGGGGAGTTTTAAGGTTTTGGGGGAAATTTTAAAGATTTTTTTGGGGTTTTTTTTTTAAAAAACTTTTTTTGCTTTTTTTCTGACATTTTTGGAGGGTTTTTTTTTTACGTTTTTGAGGAATTTTTTTTACATTTTTTTGGACATTTTTAGGGATTTTTTAAACTTTTTTTTTTACATTTATTGGATTTTTTGGGGGGGGAAATTTTTTTTACATTTTTGGGGATTTTTTTTGTCTTTTTTCAGGATTTTTTTTTTATTTTTTTGGCATTTTTGAGGTGAATTTTTTTTTAATTTTATGGATTTTTTGGGGGGATTTTTTTGGACATTTTTGGGGATTTTTTTTTTTACAATTTGGTGAAATTTTTTTTCATTTTTAAAATTTTTTTAAACCTTTTTTTGGACTTTCTTGGGGCGATTTTTTTACATTTTTTAGACTTTTTTTGGGAAAATTTTTTTGCTTTTTTTTTCCCCTTTTTTTCCCTTTTTTGGGTATTTTTTGGGTTATTTTTGGGGGGATTTTTTTTTTTTCCTTTTTTGGGTATTTTTTGGGGAATTTTTTGGGATTTTTTTTTTACATTTTTAGGACTTTTTTTGGGGAATTTTTTTTGCTTTTTTTTTCCCTTTTTTTTCCCTTTTTTTTCCCCTTTTTTTGGGTATTTTTGGGGGTTTTTTTGGAATTTTTTTTTCCTTTTTTGGGCCTTTTTTGGGGTTATTTTTTTGAATTTTTTTTTATTTTTTTGCGAATTTTTTTTCCTTTTTTTTTCCTTTTTTCCCTTTTTATTTCCCTTTTTTTTCCCTTTTTTGGGGGTATTTTTTTGGGATTTTTTTTTTAATTTTTTGGTGATTTTTTTTTCCTTTTTTTCCCCTTTTTTGGGTATTTTTTGGGGGTATTTTTTTGGATTTTTTTTTTAATTTTTTGGTGATTTTTTTTTCCTTTTTTTCCCCTTTTTTTGGGTATTTTTTGGGGTTAATTTTTTGGAATTTTTTTCTTTTTTTTGGGAATATTTTTTCACTTTCCAATTTTATTTTTTTTTTAATTTTTTTCCCCATTTTTCCCCCATTTTTAATTCAAATTTTTTTCCACACCTACCTGTCCTCCAATCGGTGCTGGACTCAACTTGGCCACGCCCCTTTGGCGAGTGGGCGGAGCCTGAAGGGACCAACCAATCAGAGCCCTGAGGCTCCGCCCCCCTCCATTCTGATTGGCCGAGGGGAGGAAAAGTGGGCGGGGCCAAGACCTACCTGGGGTGGAGCTCGTGGTGGGGGCGGAGCTTATGGAGATCAAGCCTGGGATTGGTTAAAGGGAATTTTTTGGGGGGAAAATTTGGATTTTTTTGGGGTTTTTGGGAGAGAGAAAAAGTCGAATTTTGGTCGATAAAAAATCCCGAAATTGCCAAAATTTTGTCAAGAAAAAATCGCAAAAAACCCCAAAATTTTGTCAATAAAAAATCCCAAAATTCCCAAAATTTCAACGACCAAAAATCCCAAAATTCCCGAATTTTATCAACCAAAATTGCCGAAGTTTTGTCAAGTAAAAATCAAAAAAAAAAAACCCCAAAATTTTGTCAATAAAAGATCCCAAAATTCCCAAATTTTCATCAACCAAAGATCCCCAAAAACCCAAATTTTGTCAATAAAAAGATCCCAAAATTCCCCATTTTTGATCAAACCAAAGATCCCAAAACCTCCAAAATTTGATCAAATCAAGTCACCGAAAATCCTCCCAAAAAATCTCCCAAAAAAACCCAAAAAATCCCGAATTTTGATCAAAGACACCCAAACCCCTCAATTTTCAATCCCCAAAAAACCCCCCCAAAAATCCCCCAAAAAACCTCAAAAAATCCCCAAAAAACCCACAAAAAAATCCCAAATTTCGATCAACACAAAATCCCCCAAAATCCCCCCAAAAAATCCCAAAAATCTCCCAAAAAATCTCTAAAAAAAATAACTAAAAAATCTTCAAAATTTCCCCAAAAAACCGTCCAAAGAAATCCCCGAAAAATACCCCAAGGAATCCCAAAAAAATCCTCAAATTACCCTAAAAAAGGCAAAAAAATCCCTTAAAAATCCCCCCAGAAAACCCATTTAAAAATCTCCCCAAAAACCCTTTAAATCCCCTAAAAATTCCCAAAATATTCCCACAAAAGTCTCGTTAAAAAATTCCAAAAATCACCAAAAAACCCCTTTAAAACCCCCCCCAAAAAATCCTTTTAAAAATCTCTAAAAATCCACCCCAAAAAAAAACCCCTAAAAATCCTCAAAAAATCCCAATAAATTCCCCAAAAAAATCCCAAAAAAATTCCCCAAAAAATCCCCAAATTGCCCTAAAAAATCCCTCTAAGAAAACATTAAAAAAATCTTTAAAAATCCTTTTAAAAATCCCAAAAAAAATCCCTAAAAAATTGCAAAAAAAAAAATCCCAATGAATTCCAAAAAAATCCCCAAAAAATAATCCCCAAAAAAACCCCAAAAAATCCCAAAAAAATCCCAAAAATTCCCCCAAGAAATCCCAAAAAAATCCCAAAAATTCCCCAAAAAAATCCCCCAAAAATCCCCCAAAAATTCTTTTAAAAATCCCAAAAATTCCCCAAAAAAATCCCCAAAAAATCCCCAAAAAATCCCAAAAAATCCCCAAAAAAACCCCAAAAAAATCCCAAAAATTCCCAAATAAATTCCCTAAAAAAATCCCAAAAAACCCCAATAAATTCCCTAAAAAAATCCCCAAAAAACCCCAAAAAAATCCCAAAAATTCCCCAAAAAAACCCCCAAAAAACCCCCAAAAAACCCCAAAAAAATCCCAAAAATTCCCAAATTTTCCCTCAACCCCCAAAAACCCCCAAATTTCCCCAAAAATCCCCCAAATTTCCCCCAAAAAATTCCAAATTATTAAAAAAAAATTAATTTTTTACCTTTCTCCGTCACCTCCACGCTCTTCCTGCTTCCGGTCCCAACATGGCTGACCTCACACCGGAAGCTCCGCCCACTTCCGGAAGTGGCTCCTTTCAACAAGATCCGACTTCCGGCTCGGAATTTCCCGCCCGTTGATTGGACCTGAGGGATGGGGGCGGGGCCTGGCGAGGAGGGGGCGGGGCTCCAGCTGAAGGAAACGGGGGCGGGGCTAAACCCGGAAGCGACGCAGCCCATTGGCCAATAGGAGGAGGAGGAGGAGTCGCTGCGGCCGCAAGTGACCAATGGGAAGAGAGAAGGGGGAGTGGGCGGGGCTAAAGGGAAAAAGGGCGGGAAAAAGAGAGGAAAGGGAAATTTGGGTTAAAATTGGGGTAAAATTTGAATAAAATTTGAATAAAATGTGGTTAAAATTGGATTAAAATTCTCATTTAAAAATTGGATTAAAATTGGATTAAAGTGGGATTAAAATTGGATTAAAATTAGAATAAAATTGGATTAAAATTCTCATTAAAAAATCGGATTAAAATCGGGTTAAAATGGGATTAAAATTTGATTAAAATTTTATTAAAATGGGAATAAAATTTGAACAAAATTGGATTAAAATTTGATTAAAATTCTCATTAAAAATCCAATTAAAATTTGATTAAAATTTGATTTAAATTGGATTAAAATTTGATTAAAATTCTCATTAAAAATCCAATTAAAATTTGATTAAAATTTGATTTAAATTGGATTAAAATTTGGATTAAAATTCTCATTGAAAATTGGATTAAAATGGGATTAAAATTTGATTAAAAATTTGATTAAAATTGGATTTAAATTGGATAAAATTTGGATTAAAATTCCCGTTAAAAATCGGATCAAAATGGGATTAAAATGTGGTTAAAATTTGATTAAAATTTGAATAAAAATCGGATTAAAATTGGATTAAAATTCGCATTAAAAATTGGATTAAAATTGGATTAAAATTGGATTAAAATTGGATTAAAATTGGATTTAAATTTGATTTAAATTGGATTAAAATTGGATTAAAATTGGATTAAAATTGGATTAAAATTTGATTTAAATTGGATTTAAATTGGATTAAAATGTGGTTTAAATTGGATTAAAATCGGATTAAAATTGGATTAAAATTCTCATTAAAAATCCAATTAAAACATAATTAAAATCGGATTTAAATGTGGTTAAAATTTGATTAAAATGGGATTAAAATTGGATAAAAGTTGGGAATAAAATTTGATTAAAAATTGGATTAAAATTGGATTAAAATTTGATTTAAATTCTCATTAAAAATCTCATTAAAAATCCAATTAAAATCTAATTAAAGTCGGATTTAAATTTGATTAAAATTTGATTAAAATTGGATTAAAATGGGATTAAAATTGGATTAAAATCAGATAAAAATTGGATTAAAATTCTCATTTAAAATTTGGTTAAAAATTGGATTAAATTTGGATTAAAATCGGATTAAAAATTGGATTAAAATCGGATTAAAATTCGAATAAAATTCTCGTTAAAATTTTGATTAAAATCGGATTAAAATCAGATAAAAATTGGATTAAAAATTTGATTAAAATTGGATTAAAATTTGATTAAAATTGGAATAAAATCGGATTAAAATTCTGATTAAAATTCTGATTAAAAATCCAATTAAAATATAATTAAAATTTGTTTAAAATTTGGTTTAAATTACACTAAATTCTAATTAAAATTTAATAAAATTTAATTAAAAATCACATTAAAATTCTTATTAAAATGCGATTAAAATTTGATAAAAATGTGGATTAAATTTGATTTAAAAATGTGGATAAAAATTGATTAAAATTTGAATAAAAATCTCATTAAAAATCCAATTAAAATATAATTAAAATCGGATTTAAATTTGATTAAAATTTGGATTAAAATTCTCATTAAAAATCCAATTAAAATTTGATTAAAATTTGATTAAAGTCACATTAAATTCTAATTAAAACCTAATTAAAATTTCATTAAAAATCACATTTAAATCTCATTTAAATCTGATTAAAATTCAATTAAAATACGAATAAAATCCCGTTAAAATCTGATTAAAATCTCATTCAAAATCCAATTAAAATCCAATTAAAATCCCATTAAAAATCCAAATAAAATCAGATTAAAATCACATTTAAAATTCAAATTAAAATCTGATTAAAATACGATTAAAAGTTGATTAAAATCTGATAAAAATCTAATAAAAATCCGATTAAATTCCTATTAAAAATCCCACTAAAAATCCCATTAAAATTCTATTTAAAATCCCATTAAAAATCACATTAAAATCCAATAAAAATCTTCTTAAAAAATCCCATTAAAAATGCGATAAAAATCTAATTAAAATCCCATTTAAATCCTATTAAAATCCGATTAAAATCTGATAAAAATCCAATTAAAATTTGATTTAAAATCTAATTAAAATCCCATTAAAAATCCCATTAAAATCCAATTAAAATCCAATTAAAATCCAATTAAAATCCGATTAAAATCTGATAAAAATCTAATAAAAATCTAATTAAAATCCGATTAAATTCCTATTAAAAATCCCACTAAAAATCCCATTAAAATTCTATTTAAAATCCCATTAAAAATCACATTAAAATCCAATAAAAATCTTCTTAAAAAATCCCATTAAAAACGCGATAAAAATCTAATTAAAATCCGATTAAAATCCTATTAAAATCCGATTAAAATCTGATAAAAATCTACTTAAAATTTGATTTAAAATCTAATTAAAATCCCATTAAAAATCACATTAAAAATCCGATTAAAATCCAATAAAAATCTAATTAAAATCCGATTAAAATCTGATAAAAATCTAATAAAAATCTAATTAAAATCCAATTAAAATCCGATTAAAAATCCCATTAAAAAATCCCATTAAAATCCGATTAAAAATCCGATAAAAATCCCATTTAAATCCGATTAAAATCTGATAAAATTCTAATTAAAATCCGATTAAAATCCAATTAAAATCACATTAAAATCGAATTAAAATCTGATTAAAACCCCCACAGGAAACCCCATGGGGCCCTTCCTGCCCCACAGGAAACTCCCCCCGCCCCACAGCGATTTCCTGCCCCACAGCAGGAAGTGAGAGGCCCCAGAGGGACCCCCTGCCCCATAGAGACCCCCCTGACCCATAGAGACCCCCTGCCCCATAGAGACCCCCTGACCCATAGAGACCCCCTGACCCACAGGGACCCCCCTGCCCCATAGAGACCCCCTGACCCATAGAGACCCCCTGACCCACAGGGACCCCCCTGACCCACAGGGACCCCCCTGACCCATAGATCCCGTTCTGCCCCATAGAGACCCCCTGACCCATAGATTTGACCCATAGATTGGGTTCTGCCCCATAGATCCGGTTCTGCCCCATAGATCGTCTCCATAGAGCCAATCCTGCCCCATAGATCGGCCCCATAGATCCTCCTGCCCCATAGACCCCCCCTGCCCTATAGGTCTGCCCCATAGATCGGCCCTATAGATCCTGCTGCCCCATAGAGACTTCCTTGACCTACAGAGACCCCCCCCGCCCCATAGCGAGTCCTGCCCTATAGATCGGCCCCATAGAGCTGATCCTGCCCCATAGATCCCCCTGCCCCATAGATCCCTCAGCTCTATAGGAACAGCTTAGGGACCCCCCCCCCTGCCCCACAGCTCTGCCCCATAGCGAGCCCTGCCCCACAGATCCCCCCTGCTCTATAAGGACCCTGTAGTACAGCTCAGGGACCCCCCGCCCCATAGATCCCGTCCTGCCCCATAGATCCCCCTCTGCCCCATAGATCTGCCCCATAGCGAGCCCTGCCCCATAGCGGACCCCTACTCTATAGGGACCCTGTAGTACAGCTGAGGGACCCCCAGCCCCATAGATCCCGTCCTGCCCCATAGATCCCGTCCTGCCCCATAGATCCCCCCCAGCTCTATAGGGATCCTATAGCACAGCTCAGGGACCCCCTGCCCCACAGATCCCGTCCTGCCCCATAGCGACCCTGCCCCACAGATCCCTCAGCTCTATAGGAACAGCTTGGGGACCCCCTGCCCCATAGCGACCACCAGAGGGTCCCCCGGCCCCACAGATCTGCCCCATAGATCCCATCCTGCCCCATAGCGGCCCCCTACTCTATAGGGACCCTATAGCACAGCTCAGGGACTCTCCTGCCCCATAGATCTGCCCCATAGCGACCCTGCCCCATAGATCCCGTCCTGCCTCATAGATCTGCCCCATAGCGACTACCAGAGGGACGCCCTGCCCCACAGCTCTGCCCCACAGCGACCCTGCCCCATAGCGAGCCTCTACTCTATAAGGACCCTATAGCACAGCTTAGGGACCATCTGCCCCATAGATCCTCCTGCCCCACAGATCCTCCTGCCCCACAGATCCCTCAGCTCTATAGGAACAGCTTGGGGACCCCCTGCCCCACAGCTCTGCCCCACAGATCCCGTCCTGCCCCATAGCGGCCCCCTACTCTATAGGGACCCTATAGTACAGCTGAGGGGACCCCCTGCCCCATAGATCCGTCCTGCCCCACAGATCCTCCTGCCCCATAGATCCTTCAGCTCTATAGGAACAGCTTAGGGACCTGCTGCCCCACAGCTCTGCCCCACAGATCCCTCAGCTCTATAGGAACAGCTTGGGGACCCCCTGCCCCACAGCTCTGCCCCATTGATCCCATCCCGCCCTATAGGAACAGGTTAGGGACCCTACAGGACCCTCCTGCCCCATAGCGACCCTGCCCCATAGATCCCCCTACTCTATAGGAACCCTGTAGTAGAGCTGAGGGCCCCCCTGCCCCACAGCTCTGCCCCACAGATCCTCCTGCCCCACAGCTCTGCCCCATAGCGACCCCCTACTCTATAGGGACCCTGTAGTAGAGCTGAGGGATCCCGTCCTGCCCCATAGATCCCGTCCTGCCCCATAGATCCCGTCCTGCCCCATAGATCTGCCCCATAGATCCTCCAGCTCTATAGGAATAGCTTAGGGACCCCCTGCCCCATAGATCTGCCCCATAGCCGACCCTGCCCTATAGGGATCCTGCCCCATAGATCTGCCCCACAGATCCTCCTGCCCCATAGCGACCTCCTTGACTTACAGGACCCCCCTGCCCCACAGCGGCCCCCTACTCTATAGGAACAGCTTGGGGACCCTACAGGACCCCCCTGCCCCATAGATTCTCCTGCCCCACAGATCCCCCTACTCTATATGGACCTTGTAGCACAGCTGAGGGACCCCTGCCCCATAGATCCCGTCCTGCCCCATAGATCCTCCAGCTCTATAGGAACAGCTTGGGGAGCCCCTGCCCCATAGCGACCCTGCCCCACAGATCCCCCTACTCTATAGGGACCCTATAGCACAGCTCAGGGACCCCCTGCCCCATAGATCCCCCTGCCCCACAGCTCTGCCCCATAGATCCCCCAGCCCCATAGCGGGCCCCTACTCTATAAGGACCCTGTAGTACAGCTTGGGCACCCCCTGCCCCATAGATCCCGTCCTGCCCTATAGGAACAGCTTGGGGACCCTGATCCTACAGGACCCCCCTGCCCCATAGCGACCCTGCCCCATAGATCCCTCTCAGCTCTATAGGAACAGCTTAGGGACCCCCTGCCCCACAGGGACCACCAGAGGGACCCCCGGCCCCACAGCTCTGCCCCATAGCGACCCCCTACTCTACAGGAACAGCTTGGGGACCCTACAGGACCCTCCTGCCCCACAGCCCTGCCCCATAGGGATCCTGCCCCATAGATTCCCCCTACTCTATATGGACCCTACAGTACAGCTGAGCAACCCCCTGCCCCACAGCTCTGCCCCATAGCGACCCTGCCCCACAGATCCCCCTCCTGCCCCATAGATCCTCCTGCCCCATAGATCCTTTCCCTGCCCCATAGATCTGATCCTGCCCCATAGATCCTGCCCCATAGATCTCCTCCAGCCCCATAGATCCTGCCCCATAGATTTTCCCTCACAGTTCTGCCCCATAGATTCTGCCCCACAGATCCTCCTGCCCCATAGATCCTCCTGCCCCATAGATCCCATAAATCCCCTCCTGCCCCATAGATTTTTCCCTCACAGTTCTGCCCCATAGATCCTGCCCCATAGATCCTCCCCAGCCCCATAGATCCTTTAATTACCCCATAACTCTGCCCCATAGATTTTCCCTCATAGTTCTGCCCCATAGATTTCCCTGCCCCATAGATCCTGCCCCATAGATCTGCCCCATAGATCCTTCCACCCCACAGATTTCCCCTCCAGCCCCACAGATTTTCCCCCCCGTCCTCACCTGCCCCACACGCGGCTCTTTCTGCCCCATTTTTTTTGGGGGGGCCCCAATTTGGCTCCGCCCCCTTTTTTTTTTTTTTTCCTCTTTTTTTGGGGGAAAAAAAAAAATTAATTTAAAAAAATTCCCCAAAAAATGGTCCCAGGGCGACCCCAAGTGGCCAAAAATGGGATTTTTCAACCCAAAAAAATTCACATTTTTGGGGCATTTTTAGGTCAAATTTTCTTTTGAAAATTCAAAATTTTGGCCCAATTTTTCTCTCCAAAATTTCCAATTTTTGGGTCATTTTTAGACCAAATTTTTCCCCCCCAAAAATCGGATTTTTGGGGCAATTTTTGGGCCAATTTTTCTTCCCAAAATTCACATTTTTGGGGCATTTTTAGGTCAATTTTTCTCTCCAAAAATTCACATTTTTTTGGTCATTTTTAGCCCAAATTTTCCCTCCAAAATTCACATTTTTGGCCCAAAATTTTTCCTCTAAAAAATTCCCATTTTGGGTCATTTTTAGTTCAAATTTTGTCGCCAAAAATTCACATTTTTTGGGTCTTTTTAAGGCAAAATTTTCCCCCAAAATTCACATTTTTGGCCCAATATTTTCCTCAAAAAAATTCCCATTTTTGAGTCATTTTATCTCAAAATTTCCTCAAAAAAAAATTCCATTTTTGCTCATTTTTAGTTCAATTTTTCTTTTCAAAAATTCACATTTTTGGGGTCATTTTTAGACCAATTTTTCCTCAAAAAATTCCCATTTTTGGGTCATTTTTTGCCGAATTTTCTGTCCAAAAATTCCCATTTTTTGGGTCATTTTTAGACCAAATTTTCCCTCCAAAATTCACATTTTTGGCCCAATTTTCCACCCCAAAAAAATCAAAATTTTTTCCCATTTTACACCAAATTTTCACTCCAAAATTTTCCATTTTTGGGTCATTTATAGTTCAATTTTTCTCTTCAAAAATTCCCATTTTTTTGGGTCTTTTTAAGGCCAAATTTTCCCTCCAAAATTCACATTTTTTGGCCCAAATTTCCGTCCCAAAATTCGCTTTTTTTGGTAATTTTTAGTTCAATTTTTCCCTCAAAATTCACATTTTTATCCCAAATTTTTCCTCCAAAAAAATCACATTTTTTGGTCATTTTTAGTTCAATTTTTCTCTTCAAAAATTCACATTTTTTGGGTCATTTTTATCCCAAATTTTGTCCCCCAAAATTCACATTTTTATCCCAATTTTCCATCTCAAAATTCTCCATTTTTGGGTCATTTTTAACCCAAATTTTCCTCCAAAAAATTTTCTTTTTTTGGGGCCATTTTTAAACCCAAATTCCCTCAAAAAATTCACCTTTTTTTCCACCATTTTTCCCCATTTTTTCCCCAATTTTTTTCCAATTTTTTCCCCATTTTTTTCCATTTTTTTCCCCAATTTTTTCTCATTTTTTCCCCATTTTTTCCCCCATTTTTCCCCCATTATTTCCCCATTTTAAACCAAATTTTCACCTTTTTTTTGGGCAATTTTTTGTCGTATTTTCCTCATTTTTTCCCCATTTTTTCCCCATTTTTCCCCCAATTTTTTTCTCATTTTTTCCCTTTTTTTCCCCCCATTTTTCACCTTTTATTTCCCCATTTTTTTCACCGTTTTTTCCTCATTTTCCCCCCATTTTTTCCCCAATTTTTTCCTCATTTTTTTCTCAATTTTTTTCCCCATTTCCCCCTTTTTTTCCCCATTTTTTTCCCATTTACCCCCCATTTTTTCCTCAATTTTTTTTCTCATTTTTCCCATTTTTCCCCAAATTTTCCCCATTTTTCCCCCAATTTTTCTCCCATTTTTTCCCATTTTTCTCCCCATTTTCTCCCCATTTTTCCCCCATTTTTCCCCCATTTTTCCCCAATTTTTCCCCAAATTTTCCCCATTTTTTCCCCATTTTTCCCCCATTTTTCCCCCATTTTTTCCCCATTTTTCACCCCATTTTCCCCCCCCAGGGCCGCAGCCAATCAGGAGCCGCGGGATCCGTTCAGGAGCCAATCAGGAGCGAGAAGATCCGGCCGGGAGCCAATCAGGAGCTTCGGTCCAGCCTGAGGAGAAAACGGGGAGAAAAATTGGGATTTTTGGGGGAAAAATTGGGATTTTTGGGAAAATTTGGGATTTTTGGGATTTTTTGGGGGATTTATTTTTAATTTTGGGGGAATTTTGGGGAATTTTGGGGTTTTTTGGGGAATTTTTGGGGAATTTTTGGGGGATTTGGGGAAAATTTGGGGAATTTTTGGGAAAATTTGGGATTTTTTGGGATTTTTTGGGGATTTAGTTTTAATTTTGGGGAAAATTTTGGGGAAAATTTTGGGGAATTTTTGGGAATTTTGGGGAATTTTTGGGATTTTTTTGGGATTTATTTTTAATTTTGGGGAATTTTGGGGAATTTTTGGGGATTTTTGGGGATTTTGGGGAAAATTTGGGATTTTTTGGGATTTTTTTGGGATTTATTTTTAATTTTGGGGAGAATTTTGGGAAAAATTTGGGGAATTTTGGGGATTTTTTTGGGGATTTTGGGGAAAATTTGGGGATTTTTTTTAAAAATTGGGGAATTTTGGGGGAATTTTGAGGATTTTTTGGGAGTTTGGGATTTTTGGGAAATTTGGGGAATTTTGGGGGAATTTTTGGGGAAAATTTGGGGGAAATTTTGGAGATTTTGGGAAAAAATTGGGGGAATTTTGGGGAATTTTTGGGAATTTTTTTTTTTTGTTGTTTCCAAAGAGATTTTTGGGGAATTCAGGAATTTGGGGGGAATTTTGAAAAATTTTGAGAAATTTTGGGGGAATTTTGAGGATTTTTTGGAAAATTTTTCTGGATTTTTGGGATTTTGGGGAATTGGGGAAAAATTGGGGGAAATTTTGGGGATTTTTTTGAAAATTTTTGGGAATTTTGAGGATTTTTGGGGATTTTGGGAAATTTTTGGAGAATTTTGGGGGATTTTTTTCTTTTTTTGAGATTTTTTTGGGAATTTGGGGGGATTTTGGAGGATTTTGGGGAGATTTTGGGGGAAATTTTGGGAAAATTCGGGAAAATTCGGGAAATTTGGGGGAAAATCTGAGGAATTTTGGGGAATTTTTGGGAATTCGGGGAAAAATTGGGGGAAATTTGTGGATTTTTTTTATTTTTTTGGAGATTTTTGGGGAATTTTGGGAATTTTTTTGTTTCATTTGGGGCAATTTGGGGGAAATTTGGGGGAATTTGAGGAAATTTTGGGGAAATTTGTGGATTTTTATGATTTTTTAGGAATTTTGGGGGAAATTTTGGGGGAATTTGGGGAAATTTTGGGGGAAATTTGTGGAATTTGGGGGAATTTTTTTGTTTCATTTGGGGGAATTTTGGGAGAATTTGGGGAAAATTTGGCGAAAATTTTGGGGGAATTTTGGTGAAATTTTGGGAATTTTTGTGGAAAATTTTGGAGGAATTTTTGAGGAAAAATTTTGGGAAATTTTGGGGGAATTTTTGGTGAAAATTTGGGGATTTTTTGGGGAGAATTTTGAGGAAAATTTTGTGGAAATTTTGGGGATTTTTTTTTTTTTTTTCATTTGGGAGAATTTTGGGGAAATTTGGGGATTTTTGGGGTAAATTTTGTGATAAATTTTGTGGAAAATTTTGTGGAAAATTTTGTGGAAATTTTTGGGGAATTTTTGTGGAAAATTTTGAGGAAAATTTTGGGGCAAATTTTTTGGTTTTTTGGGGCAATTTTTGGGGGGATCTCAAAGCCCAGACTGGTCTGGACTGGTTTATACTGGTTTATACTGGTTTATACTGGTTTATACTGGTCTGGATTGTTTTTACTGGTCTATACTGGTTTTAACTGGTTTTTACTGGTCTATACTGGTCCATATTGGTCTGAACTGGTCCTGTACTGGTTTATACTGGTCTGGACTGGTCTGGACTGGTTTAAACTGGGAATGGTAAAGCTGGGACTGCTCTGGACTGGTTTTACTGGTCTGTACTGGTTTATACTGGTTTGGACTGGTTTATACTGGGAATGGTAGAGCTGGGACTGGTCTGGACTGGTTTTACTGGTCTATACTGGTTTTTACTGGTCTGGACTGGTCTAAACTGGGTTTTACTGGTCCATACTGGTCTATACTGGTTTATACTGGTAGAGCTGGGGGGCTGTGGGTGCCGGGACTGGTCTGAACTGGTCTATACTGGGAATGGTGGAGCTGGGACTGGTCTGGACTGGTTTATACTGGTTTACACTGGTCTGAACTGGTCCTGTACTGGTCTATACTGGTTTATACTGGTCTATACTGGGAATAGTAGAGCTGGGACTGGTCTATACTGGTTTATACTGGTCTGGACTGGTCTGGACTGGTTTATACTGGGAATGGTAGAGCTGGGACTGGTCTGGACTGGTTTTACTGGTTTTAACTGGTTTTTACTGGTCCATACTGGTCTATACAGGTAAAGCTGGGGCAGCTCCAGGTGCCGGTACTGGTCCTGTACTGGTTTATACTGGTCTATACTGGGAATGGTAGAGCTGGGACTGGTCTGGACTGGTCTATACTGGTCTATACTGGGAATGGTAGAGCTGGGACTGGTTTTACTGGTCTAAACTGGGTTTTACTGGTCCACACTGGTCTATACTGGTCTATACTGGTAAAGCTGGGGCAGCTCCAGGTGCCGGTACTGGTCCTGTACTGGTTTATACTGGTCTGGACTGGTCTATACTGGTCTATACTGGGAATGGTAGAGCTGGGACTGGTCTGGACTGGTCTATACTGGGAATGGTAGAGCTGGGACTGGTTTATACTGGTTTAGACTGGTTTGGACTGGTCTGGAATGGTCCTGTACTGGTTTTTACTGGTTTGGACTGGTCCATACTGGTTTAAACTGGGAATGGTAAAGCTGGGACTGGTCTGGACTGGTTTATACTGGTCCATACTGGTCTGGACTGGTCTCGACTGGTCCCAGCTCATACTGGTCCATACTGGTCCATACTGGTCTATACTGGTAGAGCTGCGGGGCTCCAGGTGCCGGTACTGGTCTGTACTGGTTTATACTGGTCTGGACTGGGAATGGTAGAGCTGGGACTGGTCTGGACTGGTTTTACTGGTTTATACTGGTCTGGACTGGTCCCAGCTCATACTGGTCCATACTGGTCCATACTGGTCTATACTGGTCTATACTGGGGAAAAAAATGAGGAAAAAAATGGGGAAAAAAAACGGGGGAAAAATTGTGGGAAAAAATGGGGAAAAAAATGTTTAAAAATTCGATTTTTTTTTTTTTATACTGGTCCATACTGGTCTATACTGGGAATGGTAGAGCTGGGACTGGTCTGGACTGGTTTATACTGGTCTAAACTGGTTTAAACTGGTCCAAACTGGTTTATACTGGGAGAGCTGGGAAGGGTTTTTTGAGCGGCCCCAAAATTCAGGATTTTTCAGCCCAAAAATTGGCCCCCCAAAAAAAAAATCCCCCCCCCCAAAAAAAAAAAAAAACCGACCCAAAAATTCACAAAATTTTTCCCCGAAAATTGAAAATTAAAAATCCAAAAATTTCCCCTCCCCCCCCCGAAAAAAAATGACGAAAATTAAGAAAATTTTGCCCAAAAAGCCACAAAATTTGTCCCAAAAATCCTCAAATTTGTTCCAAAAATTGAATCGAAAACTCCAAATCACCAAAAAAAAAGACAAAAAAATGCCCAAATTTCACGAAATTTTGACCCAAAAAATCCCCAAATTTATCCCAAAAATTGAACCTAAAACTCAAAACTCCCCAAAAATGACAAAAAATGACAAAATTTGCCCAAAATCCACAAAATTTGCCCAAAATTCACAAAATTTGCCCCAAAAATTGAACCTTAAAATCCAAAATTGCCCAAAAAAGACAAAAAAATGCCAAAAAATTTGCCCAAAATTCACATTTTTTTCCCCAAAAATTCACAAATTTATCCCAAAAATTGAACCTGAAACTCCAAAAATTGTTTAAAATCCCAAAAATTCTCAAAATTTGACAAAAATCAACCAAATTTTGCCCCAAATCTACAAAATTCGCCCCAAAAATCCCCAAATTTGCCCCAAAATTGAACCTAAAACTTCAAAATCACCAAAAAAAGACAAAAAAATGCCCAAAATTCACAAAATTTTCCCCAAAAATCCCCAAATTCGCCCCAAAAATTGAACATGAAAATCCAAAAATCGCGAAAAAAGAAAAAATCACAAAAATCGACAAAAATCGCCCCAAATCCCAAAAAATTCAGCCCAAAAATTGAAGTTAAAAATCCAAAATCCAAAAAAAAATTTACAAGATTTGACCAAAAAATCGACAAAATTTGACCCAAAATTTGCCAAAAATCCCCAAATTTGTCCCCGAAATTTAAACTTAAAACCCAAAAATCACAAAAAAATCAGAAAAATTGCCCAAAATTTCCCAAAAATCACCAAAATTTGACCCAAAATTGAACCTAAAAACCCAAAATTAAAACTTAAAACCCAAAAATCACAAAAAAAATCACAAAATTGCCCCAAAATTGCTCAAAATCCACAAAATTTGCCCCAAAAATCCTCAAAATTTGCTCCAAAAATTGAATCAAAAACTCAAAAATGGCCAAAAAAAAAAAAAAAACCACAAAAATTGACAAAAATTGCCCCAAAATTTGCCCAAATTCCCAAAAATTCGGCCCAAAAATCGACCCCAAAACTCCAAAAATCACCAAAAAAAAAAAAAAAATCAGAAAAATTGTCCCAAAATCCACAAAATTTGCCCCAAAAACCCCAAAAATTTGTCCCAAAAATCCCCAAATTTGCCCCAAAATTGACTTTAAAACCCAAAATCACCAAAAAATGACAAAAATTGACAAAAATTTGCCCAAAATTCACAAAATTTGCCCCAAAATCCACAAATTCAGCACAAAAATTGAACTTAAAAATCAAAAATCACCAAAAAATGACAAAAATTGCCCCAAAATTGCCCCAAATCCCCAAAATTTGCCCCAAAAATTGAACCTTAAACTCCAAAATTGCCCAAAAAAGACAAAAAACGCCAAAAAATTTGCCCAAAATTCACAATTTTTTCCCCAAAAATCCCAAATTTGCCCCAAAAATTGAACCAGAAACTCCAAAAATTGTTAAAAATCCCAAAAAAATCTCAAAATTTGACAAAAATCAACCAAATTTGACCCAAAAATCTCAAATTTGCCCCAAAAATTGAACCTTAAAATCCAAAATCACCAAAAAATGACAAAAATTGACAAAAAAATCCCAAAATTTGCCCAAAATTCACAAAATTTGCCCCAAAAATTGAACCTAAAAACCCAAAAATCACAAAAAAATCCCAAAATTTGCCCAAAATCCACAAAATTTGACCCAAAAATCCCCAAATTTCTCAAAAAATGCAACAAAAAAACCCCAAAATTGCCCCAAAATGACAAAATTTCCCCAAATTTTGCCCAAAATCCAAAAAATCCGCCCCAAAAATCCCCAAATTTATCCCAAAATTGAACCTAAAACCCCAAAATCACCAAAAAATGACGAAAAATGACAAAAATTTGCCCAAAATCCACAAAAATTTGCCCCAAAACTCAAAAAAAACCCCCAAAAATCCCAAAAAAGCGACAAAATTCACCCAAAAATTGACAAAATTTGACCCAAAATTTGCCCAAAATTCGCATTTTTTGATCCAAAATTCGCATTTTTTGATCCAAAATTCACATTTTTTGACCCAAAACTCACCTGGACAACCCAAAAAAATTTTAAAAAATTAAATTTAAACCCCAAAAATTCACATTTTTTACCCCCAAACCCCCAAAATTTGTTAAAAATCCCAAAAATCCACAAAATTCACCCCAAAATTGACAAAATTCGCCCAAAATTTGCCCAAAATTCACATTTTTTGACCCAAAATTCACCTGGACCATCAAAAAAATTTTAAAAATTTAAATTTAAACCCCAAAAATTCACCTTTTTTTACCCTAAAAATCGAATTAAAAATTCAAAAATTTGTTAAAAATCACAAAAATTTTATAAAATTTAAAAAAAATTTGACAAAATTTGCCCAAATTTCACATTTTTTGACCCAAAATTTGCAGAAAATTTGAAAAATTTGACCCAAAACTCACCTGGACCATCAAAAAAATTCTTAAAAAATTAAATTTAAACCCCCAAAATTCACATTTTTTACCCCAAAACCTCCAAAATTTGTTAAAAATCCCAAAAATCCAAAAAATTTCATAAAATTTGACCAAAGTTTGCCCAAAATTCACATTTTTTGACCCAAAAATTCACATTTTTTGACCCAAAACTCACCTGGACAACCCAAAAAAATTTTAAAAAATTAAATTTAAACCCCAAAAATTCACATTTTTTACCCCCAAACCCCCAAAATTTGTTAAAAATCCCAAAATTCACAAAATTCACTCAAAAATTCACATTTTTTGACCCAAAATTTGCCCAAAATTCACATTTTTTGACCCAAAATTCACATTTTTTGACCCAAAACCTCCAAAATTTGTTTAAAAATCCCCAAAATTAATAAAATTTCATAAAATTTGACAATTTTGACCCAAAATTTGCCCAAAATTTGAGAAATTTGACCCAAAATTTGCCCAAAATTCGCATTTTTTTTAACCCAAAACTCACCTGGATGATCCAAAAAATTTTAAAAAAATTAAATTTAAACCCCAAAATTCACATTTTTTTACCCAAAAATCGACCCAAAATTTCCAAATTTTGTCAAAAATCACCAAAAAATCATAAAATTTGAAAAAAATTCGATAAAATTTGCCCAAAATTCTCATTTTTTACCCCAAAATTTCACATTTTTTTGTCTCACCTGAAGCTCCTCATTGTCCCCAATGGGAGGGGGCGTGGCCTGATGACGTCATCGATGACGTCACTCCCAGACGGGGCGTGGCCTCGATTTCCTCAATTTTTTTATTTTTAACGTTTTGTGGTTTTTTATTTTCGATTTTTGTGGGTTTTTTTATTTTTCAGGGTCAAATTTGGGTCAAAATTTGGGTTTTGGGATGGGCGGGGCTTAATATGCAAATTAGGAAGTTTTCCCGCCATTTTTTGCCGCCATTTTGTTTGTAGTTTGGCCGCCATTTTGGTTTGTAGTTTGGCCGCCATTTTGTTTTGTAGTTTTTTGGGCGCCATTTTGTTTTGCCGCCATTTTGGCCCCCATTTTGTTTGTAGTTTTTTGCCGCCATTTTGTTTGTAGTTTTTGGCTGCCATTTTGTTTTCCCGCCATTTTTTGCCGCCATTTTGTTTGTAGTTTGGCCGCCATTTTGTTTGTAGGGGTTTTTTTGGCCGCCATTTTGCTTTGTAGTTTTGGCCGCCATTTTGTTTTGTAGTTTTGGCCGCCATTTTGTTTTGCCGCCATTTTGGCCACCGTTTTGGTTTGTAGTTTTTCTTGGCCGCCATTTTGTTTGTAGTTTTTGGCCGCCATTTTGTTTTGTAGGGTTTTTTTTGCCGCCATTTTGTTTGTAGTTTTTTCCGCCATTTTGAATTTAATTTTTTTTGGATTTTTTTGGGTCAAATTTGGGTCTTTTTGAACCAAATTTTTTTGTTAATTGTGGGCGTCGCTTTTAAAATGCAAATTAGGAAGTTTTCCCGCCAAAAATAGGCCACGCCCACCATGATTTTCCCTCCTTTTTTTGTTGATTTTTTCGGCCATTTTGAATCGAATTTTTTCGGATTTTTTTGGGGTCAAATTTTGGTCAAATTTGGGTCTTTTTTGGTGGAATTTTTTATTTTCCCACCGTTTCCCTATAAGGAGTTGTCGGCCATCTTGGATTGAATTTCGGCCATTTTGAATTGAATTTTTGGGGCATTTTTTGGGTTAAATTTGGGATTTTTTGGCTCATTTTTGACGAAATTTTTTCTCAAATATGGGCGTGGCCTCCCTTATGCAAATTAGAAGGATTTCATAATAAAAAAGCCACGCCCACCTCTCATTTTCCCTCCATTTCCTAATAAGGGGTTGTCGGCCATCTTGGATTAATTTTCTTGGCAATTTTTGGGATTTTTTGGGTCAAATTTGGTCAAATTTTCTTCTCAAATATGGGCATGGTCTCCTTTATGCTAATTAGGATGTAAATTCCACCATTAAAAGCCACGCCCACTCCTTGTTTTTCCGCCATTTTGAGCTGGGGATTTTCCGCCATCTTGAATCAATTTTCTCAGGGATTTTTTTTGGACCAAATTTGGGAATTTTTGGGTCAAATTTGGGTCATTTCGGACGGGATTTTTAATTAAAACTAATTAAACTTTTTTTTTTTTTTTTCCCTCTCAGCCCCCGCCCACGCCCCCACCCTCTTCCCATTGGTCACGTGCCATGAGTGTGACCCTCAGGTGACCTTTGGCTGTTTGGCTTCCGGTTTCTTCCCCGGCCCCGCCCAGCTGAGCTGGGGGGGCGTGGCCCAGGGCGTGGCCAAGGTTTTCCCGGAAGTGACGACGGGAACCGGAAGTTTGGGTTTGGCCTCCCGAGTGACGATGAGCGGGGCCGAGGCGGAAAATGGCGACTTCCGGTGTCAGGTGACGCATCGGGGGAATAATTATGAGCTGCACGTGACAGGTGAGTGAAGGGTTAAAAAAAGGGGGGTTTTTTGGGGTTTTTAAAATGGATTTTTGGGAATTTTTAATGATTTTTTTTTTGGTGAATTTTTGGGGATTTTTTGGGGATTTTTTTGTGAATTTTTAATGAATTTTTTTGGTGAATTTTTGTGGATTTTTTGGGGTTTTGGGGATTTTTTGGGGATTTTTTTGCGATTTTTTTGGTGAATTTTTAATGATTTTGGGGGGGATTTTTGTGAATTTTTTGTGGGGATTTTTTGGGGATTTTTTTGTGATTTTTTGGGGGGTTTTGGTGAATTTTTTGAGGGATTTTTGGGGATTTTTTGGGGATTTTTTGGGGATTTTTTGGGGGATTTTTTTGGGGTTTTTTTTGAGGTTTTTTTTAGAGTTTTTTGGGGATTTTTTTGAGAATTTTTTCAGAATTTTTGAGGATTTTTTTTGGGAATTTTTGTGATTTTTTGAGGAATTTTTGGGGATTTTTTTGTGAAATTTTTTGAGGGTTTTTTGGGGATTTTTTTGGGATTTTTTGAGGATTTTTTTGTGAAGTTTTTGGGGTTTTTTTGGTGATTTTTTGGGGGGTTTTGGTGAATTTTTTTGAGGGATTTTTTTGTGATTTTTTTGGGGAATTTTTGTGAATTTTTGGGGAGATTTTTGGGGATTTTTTGGGGATTTTTTTGTGAATTTTTGGGGGGTTTTGGTGAATTTTTTTTGAGGGATTTTTGAGGATTTTTTGGGATTTTTTGAGGATTTTTTTGGGGATTTTTTTGAGGGATTTTTGGGGATTTTTTGGGGGATTTTTTTGGGAATTTTTGTGAATTTTTGGGGAGTTTTGGTGAATTTTTTTAAGGGATTTTTGGGGATTTTTTGGGGATTTTTTGTGGATTTTTTTGGGATTTTTTGAGGATTTTTTTGTGAATTTTTTAGGGATTTTTTGGGGATTTTTTTTGTGGATTTTTGTGATTTTTTTTGGTGAATTTTTGAGGATTTGTTGGGAATTTTTCGGAGGGGATTTTTGTGGATTTTTTTGCTGAATTTTTGAGAAATTTTGAGGATTTTTTTTGTGGATTTTTTGTGGATTCTTTGATGAATTTTTGTGAATTTTTGAGGATTTTTTAAATTAATTTTTGGGGATTTTTTCCTGGATTTTTGGAGGATTTTTTTGTGTATTTTTTGTGGATTTTTTGGGGATTTTTGTTGGATTTTTGGGGGATTTTTTGTGATTTTTTTAGGGGGGATTTTTGTGGATTTTCTGGTAATTTTTTTGTGGATTTTTGAGAATTTTTTGACGAATTTTTAATGATTTTTTTGACGAATTTTTGTGAATTTTTGGGGATTTTTGTGGATTTTTTCTGAATATTTTTAGGGATTTTTTTGTGGATTTTTTGTGGATTTTTTTGGGGATTTTTGGGGATTTTTGTGGATATTGGGAATTTTTGAGAGAATTTTTGTGAATTTTTAATGATTTTTCTGGCGAATTTTTGTGAATTTTTGAGAGAATTTTGCGGGATTTTTTTGAGGATTTTTTTTTGAGAGTTTTGTGAATTTTTGAGGATTTTTTGAGATTTTTTTTGGTGGATTTTTGGGGGATTTTTGTGCCTTTTCTGAGGATTTTTTGGGAGATTTTTGGGGGGATTTTTTGGGATCTTTTGAGGATTTTTTTGTGATTTTTTTTGTGGATTTTTGTGGGGGTTTTGGGGGATTTTTTTGTGATTTTTTTTTGCTGAATTTTTGAGAAATTTTGAGGATTTTTTTGTGGATTTTTTTGTGGATTTTTTGGTGAATTTTTAAGAATTTTTGAGGATTTTTTAAATTAATTTTTGGGGTTTTTTTTCTGGATTTTTTGAGGATTTTTTGAGGATTTTTTGAGGATTTTTTGGAGTTTTTTGGGGATTTTTTTTGAGAATTTTTGATGAATTTTTGAGGATTTTTTGAGGAATTTTGTGGATTTTTTTTTGTGATTTTTTTGTGATTTTTTTGGGGAATTTTTGTGAATTTTTGGGGAATTTTTGTGAATTTTTGGGATGGGATTTTTGTGAATTTTTTTACTGATTTTTAGTCGATTTTTTTTGGACCAAATTTTGGGTCAATTTTATCTAATTTTTGCTCCATTTTAATGAATTTTGTGTCAATTTTGACCAACTTTGGGTCAATTTTGACCAACTTTGGGTCCATTTTTTTTTACCAAACTTTGGGTCCATTTTACCAAAATTTGGGTCAATTTTGACCAATTTTGGGTCGATTTTTTTTACCAAATTTTCGGTCAATTTTCCCAATTTTTGTGTCAATTTTGACCAACTCTGGGTCAATTTTTTTTTACAAAATCTTGGGTCCATTTTGACGAATTTTGGGTCCATTTTCACAAATTTTGGGTCCATTTAATCCAATTTTGGGTCAATTTTAATGAATTTTATTTCAATTTCCAGGCGAAGATATCTGCCCACCCAAAGCCAACTTCACTCTCTCCCTGCTGAGCGACCCCGGCCAATCAGATCCCTCCGTCCCCGACTCCGCCCCCGGCGCCGTCCAATTGCTGTGCCAGGCCCGTGGGCGTGGCTCCCGCCAGGCCAACCTCACCTGGTTGGTCAACGGTGACGTCACCGACCTGGGGGCGGAGCTTTCGTCGTGTCACGAGGAGGGCGGGGCCAACCAGGAAGTGCTGAGCGGGCGGGTCAACGTCAGCCGGGAATTGTGGGAAGGGGGAGCCACCTTCACCTGCCGGGCCGGCCACGCCCACCTGGCCACGCCCCTCAGCGCCAGCGCCAGCAACTACTGCAAAGGTCGGTCAAAAAATTCGATTTATTTTTGAATTTTTAGGAAATTTTTGGGGAATTTTAGAGGGTTTTTAGACAAAAATTGTGGAAATTTTAGGGAATTTTGGGCGAAATTTGAGGAAATTTAAAAAAAAATTGATGGAATTTGGTGAAATTTTGATTTTTTTAAGCGGAATTTTAGGAAATCCGATGAAATTTTGAGTTTTACCAAAATTTTACGAAATTTGCACAAATTTTGAAAGTTTTAAAATGAGATTTGATGAAATTCGATGAAAATTTGATTTTTTTTTAAAGACGAATTTTATGAAATTTTTGGTGAAATTTCGAGTTGATCAAAATTTATGAAATTTGCTGAAATTTTGACTCGTTTTTACCAATTTTGGTGAAATTTGATGAGGTCGAAAAATTGGATTTTTTGGGTTTTTTTTTTTGGGGGGGGGAAATTTAATGAATTTTAATGAGTTTTGTCATTTTTAGCGAAATCGACGGAATTTGCCAAAAATTCAGGTGTTTTTTTGAAGGAAAATTTGGTGAAATTTGGAGGTTTTTAAAGAAAAATTTTGGTTTTTTGTCGATGTTTTGTCAAATTTTCCGATTTTTGTCAAATTTTCTCATTTTCACCAATTTCATAATTTTCACCCAATTTCGTCCTTTTTTCACCCCATTTTCCATTTTTCATCAAATTTTGTGATTTTCACCCGATTTTCCCCATTTTCGGTCAAATTTTGTAATTTTCACCCTTTTTCTCATTTTTTCACCCAATTTTTCCATTTTCACCAAATTTTCCTCTTCTTTCCAAATTTTCTCATTTTTACCAAACTCCAGGAATTTCAATGAAAACGCATCAAAAAATCGCCATTTTTTCCCCAAAAATCACCATTTTTCCTCAAAAAAAAAATCCAATTTTTTCCCAAAAAATCGCCATTTTTCCTCCAAAAAATCACCAATTTTTTCCCAAAATCTCCATTTTTTCACCCAAAAAATTCAAATTTTTTCCCCAACACGTTCCAAACCGGTTCCCTCCGTCCGTCCTTTACCTGTCAAGCAGCCCCAACCTCACCTGGTTTTTTTATTTTTTATTTTTCACAAATTTTCTCATTTTTCACCCAATTTTCCTCTTTCTTCCAATTTTTCTCATTTTCACCAATTTTTCCCATTTTTCACCAATTTTCCCATTTTTTGTCAAATTTTGTAACTTCCACCGATTTTTTTCAATTTTCACCGATTTTCCCATTTTTTTCTCAATTTTTCCAATTTTTCCCAAATTTTCCCTTTTTTTCTCCCAAATTTTTCCCATTTTTTCCGCAAATTTTCTCATTTTCACCCAAATTTTCCTCTTCTTTCCAAATTTTCTCTTTTCCCCTCGAATTTCTCCCATTTTTCCTCAAATTTCTCCCATTTTTTCTCCAAATTTTCTCGTTTCTTTCCTATATTTTCTCCATTTTCAACCAAAATCGTCGTTTTTCACCCCAAAACCACTTTTCCTCCCAAAATTCAGGATTTTCACCCCAAATCCATTTCTCTCCTTAAATTCCAGATTTTCACCTGACGTCGCATCAAAAAATCACCATTTTTTCTCCAAAAATCGCCATTTTTTTCCCTAAAAATCACCATTTTTTCTCCAAAAAACCCAATTTTTTCCCAAAATCCTCATTTTTTCACCCAAATTTTTATCCCCAACAGGTTCCAAACCGGTTCCCTCCGTCCAAATCCTCCCGCCGACCCTTCAGGACCTTTACCTGTCCAGCAGCCCCAACCTCACCTGCGTCGCCTCCAACCTGAAATCCCCCGACCCCAAATTCACCTGGAGCCGCTCCGGGGGCGGGGCCTTGGGCGTGGCCATTTCCGGCCCCGCCCACCGCCTGCCCAACGGCCAATACGAGGTCAGGAATTATTTGGGGCTTTGCGCCGAGGATTGGAATTCCGGCGAGGAGTTCACGTGTCGAGTGGGCGGCGACGACGTCGGGGACACGCCCCTGGTGGCCACGATAAGGAAGGAAAATAGTAAGTTTTTTTTTTTTTAAGGATTTTGGGAAATTTTGGAAAAAATTTGGGGGGATTTTGGGAAAATTTGGGGAAATTTGGGGGGTTTTGGAGTGAAATTTCGGGGGTTTTAGGTCAAAATTCAGGGATTTTAGGTCAAAACTTGGGTTTTTTTTAACCAATTTTTCTCTTTTTTTTTTTCTCTAAGTTTCTTCCCAATTTTGGGTAAAATTTTGGGTGTTTTGGGACGAAATTTGAGGGTTTGAGGTTGAAAAATCACATTTTTGGGGTGGGAATTGGGAGGTTTTTAGGTTGGAAGTTTTAACTGATTATTTTCACGTTTTTCAGCGGTTTTGGTTTATTTGGGACAAAATTTGCCATTTTTAGGCGAATTTTTGGGGTCAGAATTTGGAGGCTTTTTGAGGGGTTGGGATTTGTGGGTTTTGGGTCAAAATTCGGGGATTTTAGGCAATTTTTCATTTTTCACACAATTATTTTCTGGTTTTCGGAGTTGAAATTCCTGGAGTTGTTCCTGGGTTTGGGGTGAAAAATTGTTGGTTTTGGGGTCGGAATTTGCAGATTTGGGGTTGAAATTTGAAATTTTGGGGTGAAAATTTGCGGATTTGGGGTCGTTCCGTACTGGGAGACTCAACTGGAAGAGTTTGGGTCAAACTGGGAGGCCCAGCTGGGAATGGACTGGTCTGAACTGGGAGGGTCAACTGGGATTGGAAGAGTCAAACTGGGAAGGGTCAACTCAAACTGGGAGACCCAACTGGGAACGGCGAAGTCAAACTGGGAATGGAGGAGCCAAACTGGGAATGGAGAAATCAAACTGGGAATGGGTTTCTCCAACTGGGAGATTCAACTGGGAACGGTTTGGTCAACTGGGAGACCCAACTGGGAATGGAAGAGTCAAACTGGGAGACCCAACTGGGAATGGAAAAATCAAACTGGGAACGGAGAGACCAAACTGGGAATGGGTTTCTCCAACTGGGAGACCCAACTGGGAACGGTGAAGTCAAACTGGGAATGGAGAATCCAAACTGGGAATGGGTTTCTCCAACTGGGAATGGTGAAACCCAACTGGGAGACCCAACTGGGAATGGTTTGGTCAAACTGGGAATGGAGAGATCAAACTGGGAGACCCAACTGGGAACAGTTTGGTCAACTGGGGAACCCAACTGGGAATGGAAGAGTCAAACTGGGAATGGTCTGGTCAAACTGGGAGACCCAAACTGGGAATGGAAGAGCCAAACTGGGAATGGTTTGGTCTTACTGGGAACCCAACTGGGAATTGTTTGGTCAAACTGGGAGCCCCAACTGGGAAGGGTCAACTCAAACTGGGATTGGTTTGGTCAACTGGGAATGGTGGAAACCCAACTGGGAGACCCAACTGGGATTGGTCAAGTCAAACTGGGAATGGTTTGGTCAACTGGGAGAGTCAACTGGGAATGGTGACATCAAACTGGGAACCCAAATAGGAATGGAAGAGTCAAACTGGGAATGAGTTTCTCCAAACTGGGAGACCCAACTGGGAATGGAGAAGCCAAACTGGGAACGGTGAAACCAAACTGGGATTGGAAGAGTCAAACTGGGAATGGAGAAATCAAACTGGGAGACCCAACTGGGAATGATAAAATCAAACTGGGAATGGGTTTCTCCAACTGGGAGATGCAACTGGGAACCCAGCTGGGATTGGACGAGTCAAACTGGGAATGGAAGAGCCGAACTGGGAACGGTGAAACCAAACTGGGACACCCAGCTGGGAAGGGTTTGGTCAACTGGGAGACCCAACTGGGAATGGAAGAGTCAAACTGGGAGACCCAACTGGGAATTGTTTGGTCAAACTGGGAGACCCAACTGGGAAGGGTCAACCCAAGTGGGAGACCCAACTGGGAACCCAAATAGGAATGGAAGAGTCAAACTGGGAACAGTGAAATCAAACTGGGGACCCAACTGGGATTGGAAGAGTCAAACTGGGAAAGGTCAACCCAACGGGTCAATCCAACTGGGAATGGGTTTCTCCAACTGGGAGACTCAACTGGGAGACCAAACTGGGAACGGCAAAGTCAAACTGGGAACCCAATTGGGAATGGAGAGATCAAAGTGGGAGGTCAAACTGGGAATGGTTTGGTCAAACTGGTAGACTTAACTGGGAATGGAGAAATCAAACTGGGAATGGGTTTCTCCAACTGGGGACCCAACTGGGAAGGGTCAACTCTTACTGGGGACCCAACTGGGAGTGGTGAAACCCAACTGGGAATGGAAGAGTCAAACTGGGAGACCCAACTGGGAATGGTCAACCCTTACTGGGAACCCAACTGGGAAGGGTTTGGTCAACGGGGAGACCCAACTGGGATTTGGTTCTTCCAACTGGGAGACCCAACTGGGAATGGAAGAGTCAAACTGGGAATGGTGAAACCAAGCTGGAAGACCAAACTGGGATGGGTCAACTCAAACTGGGAACTCAACTGGGAATGGAAGAGTCAAACTGGGAGACCCAACTGGGAATGGAGAAGTCAAACTGGGAATGGGTTTCTCCAACTGGGAATGGTGGAAACCCAACTGGGAGACCCAACTGGGAATGGTCTGGTCAAACTGGGAATGGAGAGATCAAACTGGGAGACCCAACTGGGAACAGTTTGGTCAACTGGGGAACCCAACTGGGAATGGAAGAGTCAAACTGGGAATGAGTTTCTTTAACTGGGAGACCCAACTGGGAATGGTCAACCCTTACTGGGAACCCAAATAGGAATGGAAGAGTCAAACTGGGAACAGTGAAACCCAACTGGGGATGGAAGAGTCAAACTGGGAATGGAGAGATCAAACTGGGAGACCCAAACTGGGAAGGGTCAACTCTTACTGGGAACCCAAACTGGGATTGGTCAGGTCAAACTGGGAAGGGTCAACTCAAACTGGGAACTCAGCTGGGAATGGATTGGCCAAACTGGGAGACCCAACTGGGAATGGCTTTTCTAACTGGGAATGGTGAAACTCAACCGGGAGACCCAACTGGGATTGGAAGAGTCAAACTGGGAGACCCAACTGGGAAGGGTCAACTCAAACTGGGAGACCCAAACTGGGATTGGTTTGGTCAAACTGGGATTGGAGAAACCAAACTGGGAGACTCAACTGGGAAACTCAACTGGGAATAGAAAAGTCAAACTGGGAATGGAGAGACCAAACTGGGAGACCCAACTGGGAACGATGAATCCAAACTGGGATTGGTGAAGTCAAACTGGGAGAGCCAACTGGGAAGGGTCAACTCTTACTGGGAACTCAACTGGGAATTGTTTGGTCAAACTGGGAGACCCAAACTGGGAAGGGTCAACTCAAACTGGGAGACCAAACTGGGAACCCAAATAGGAATGGAGGAGTCAAACTGGGAACGTTTTTTTTCCAACTGGGAACCCAACTGGGAATGGCTTTTCTAACTGGGAATGGAGAGATCAAACTGGGAGACCCAACTGGGAATTGAAGGATCAAACTGGGAGTGGATTGGTCCAACTGGGAGACCCAACTGGGAATGGTCTGGTCAAACTGGGAATGGAGAGACCAAACTGGGAGACCCAACTGGGATTTGGTTCTTCCAACTGGGAGACCCAACTGGGATTGGTCAAGTCAAACTGGGAATGGTTTGGTCAACTGGGAGAGTCAACTGGGAATGGTGACATCAAACTGGGAACCCAAATAGGAATGGAAGAGTCAAACTGGGAATGAGTTTCTCCAAACTGGGAGACCCAACTGGGAATGGAGAAGCCAAACTGGGAACGGTGAAACCAAACTGGGATTGGAAGAGTCAAACTGGGAATGGAGAAATCAAACTGGGAGACCCAACTGGGAATGATAAAATCAAACTGGGAATGGGTTTCTCCAACTGGGAGATGCAACTGGGAACCCAGCTGGGATTGGACGAGTCAAACTGGGAATGGAAGAGCCGAACTGGGAACGGTGAAACCAAACTGGGACACCCAGCTGGGAAGGGTTTGGTCAACTGGGAGACCCAACTGGGATTGGAAGAGTCAAACTGGGAGATCCAACTGGGAATTGTTTGGTCAAACTGGGAGACCCAACTGGGAAGGGTCAACCCAAGTGGGAGACCCAACTGGGAACCCAAATAGGAATGGAAGAGTCAAACTGGGAACAGTGAAATCAAACTGGGGACCCAACTGGGATTGGAAGAGTCAAACTGGGAAAGGTCAACCCAACGGGTCAATCCAACTGGGAATGGGTTTCTCCAACTGGGAGACTCAACTGGGAGACCAAACTGGGAACGGCAAAGTCAAACTGGGAACCCAATTGGGAATGGAGAGATCAAAGTGGGAGGTCAAACTGGGAATGGTTTGGTCAAACTGGGAGGCCAAACTGGGAACGGTTTGGTCAAACTGGTAGACTTAACTGGGAATGGAGAAATCAAACTGGGAATGGGTTTCTCCAACTGGGAGACCCAACTGGGAACGATGAATCCAAACTGGGAACCCAATTGGGAATGGAAAAGTCAAACTGGGAATGGTCTGGTCAAACTGGGAGGCCAAACTGGGAACGGTTTGGTCAACTGGGGACTCAACTGGGATTGGAAGAGTCAAACTGGGAACAGTGAAACCAAACTGGGAAGGGTCAACTCAAACTGGGAATCGTTGGTCAACTGGGAGACCCAACTGGGAATGTGAAACCCAACTGGGAATGGAAGAGTCAAACTGGGAACGATTTTTTTCAACTGGGAGACCCAACTGGGAAGGGTCAAGTCTCACTGGGGACCCAAATAGGAATGGAAGAGTCAAACTGGGAATGGAGGAATCAAACTGGGAATGATGAAATCAAACTGGGAGACCCAACTGGGAAGGGAGAGACTCAACTGGGAATGGGTTTCTCCAACTGGGAGACCCAACTGGGAATGGTCTGGTCAAACTGGGAGACCCAAACTGGGAAGGGTCAACTCAAACTGGGAGACCCAACTGGGATTGGAGGAATCAAACTGGGATTGGTTTGGTCAACTGGGAATGGATTGGTCAAACTGGGAGACCCAAACTGGGAATGGAAGAGCCAAACTGGGAATGGTTTGGTCTTACTGGGAACCCAACTGGGAATTGTTTGGTCAAACTGGGAGCCCCAACTGGGAATGGAGAAGCCAAACTGGGATTGGTGAAGTCAAACTGGGAGACCCAACTGGGAGCAGTGAAGTCAAACTGGGAATAGTTTGATCAACTGGGAACGGTAAAATCAAACTGGGAGACCCAACTGGGAATGGTCAACCCTTACTGGGAGACTGAACTGGGAATGGTTTGGTCAAACTGGGGAACCCAACTGGGAAGGGTCAACTCAACAGGGAGACCCAACTGGGAATGGAAGAGTCAAACTGGGAATGGAGAAATCAAACTGGGAGACCCAACTGGGATTGGTTTGATCAAACTGGGAGACCAAACTGGGAAGGGTCAACTCAAACTGGGAGACTCAACTGGGAACCCAACTGGGAATGGAGAGATCAAACTGGGAGGCCCAACTGGGATTGGAAGAGTCAAACTGGGAATGGAAGAGTCAAACTGGGAGACCCAACTGGGAAGGGTCAACTTTAACTGGGAGACCAAACTGGGAATGGAAGAGCCAAACTGGGAATGGAGAAACCAAACTGGGAGACCCAACTGGGATTGGTTTGGTCAACTGGGAACGATGAAATCAAACTGGGGATTCAACTGGGAATGGAAGAGTCAAACTGGGAATGGAGAGACCAAACTGGGAGACACAACTGGAAACGGTCAAGTCTTACTGGGAGAGTCAACTGGGAATAGACAAGTCAAACTGGGAATAATTTTTTCAACTGGGAGACCCAACTGGGAATGGAGAAATCAAACTGGGAATGGTTTGGTCTTACTGGTAAACCCAACTGGGATTGGAAGAGTCAAACTGGGAATGGGTTTCTCCAAACTGGGAGACCCAACAGGGAATGGGAAACCCAACTGGGAACCAAACTGGGAACCCAACTGGGAGTGGTTTGGTCAACTGGGAGACCCAACTGGGATTTGATTCTTCCAACTGGGAGACCCAACTGGGAACCCAACTGGGAATGGCTTTTCTAACTGGGAATGGTCTGGTCAAACTGGGAGACCCAACTGGGAATAGCCAAGTCAAACTGGGAATGGTTTCTTCTTACTGGGAACCCAACTGGGAATGGAAGAGCCAAACTGGGAATGGAGAAATCAAACTGGGAGACCCAACTGGAATTGGTTTGGTCAACTGGGAATGGTTTGGTCAACTGGGAGACCCAACTGGGAAGGGTCAACCCAACTGGGTCCCCTCCATTTGACCAAACCCCAACCCAACAACCCGACCCTTCTCCAGCCGGCGCCGCCGTCGCCCCGAAAGTCTTCGTCTTCCCTCCGCCCCCCGAAGAGTTGGCCTTGTCGGAAACCGTCACCTTGACGTGCCTGGCCAGCGGCTTCGCCCCCCGCGACGTCCTGATCACCTGGACGCACCTGGACGCCCCGGTGGATTCTGGGAAATTCTCCATCTTGGGCCCGGAGCCCGACGCCGGAAGTTCCGGGAGGTTCTCGGCCTATTCCAAGATGGCGGTGGGGGCGGAGGAGTGGAGGAGGGGCGACGTCTTCGCCTGCGTGGTGGGGCATGATGGGATTGGGATGAAGTTTATTCAGAGGAGTTTGGACAAGACGATGGCGAGGCCGGCGAACGTCAACGTGTCCGTGGTGTTGGCGGATTCCGACACCGTCTGTTATTGAAATTTAAATTTTTAGAAATAAAAAATATTGAGAGATTAAAATCTGGATTTTTGTGGGTTTTTTTCGGGGGAAAAAAATGGAAATTTGGGGCGAAATTTGTGGATTTTTAGAGGAAAAAATGAAGATTTTTGGAGGGAAAATGTGAATTTTGGGATGAGTCGATTTGGAGCGAAATTGGTGAATTTGGGAGGGAAAAATGTGGATTTTTTGGGGTAAAAAAGTGGATTTTAGGAGGAAAAATGTGGATTTTTGGTATTGGGAGGAAAATGTGGATTTGGGGTGAAATTGGCATATTTTAGGAGGGAAAATTTGGATTTTTTGGGGTAAAAATGTGGATTTTTAGGAGGGAAAATGTGGATTTTTGGTATCAGGAGGAAAATGTGGATTTGGGGTGAAATTGGTGAATTTTGGGAGGGAAAAAATGAAGATTTTTGGAGAAAAAAGTGATTTTTGGGCGGGAAAATGGATTTGGGAAGAAATTTGTAGATTTTGGGAGGGAAAATGTGGATTTTTAGGAGAAAAAAGTGGATTTTTGGGAGGAAAAATGTGGATTTTTGGTATCGGGAGGAAAACGTTGGTTTTGGGGCGAAATTCGTGGGTTTTGGTGAAATTTGTGGATTTTTAGGAGGGAAAATTTGGATTTTTGGGGTAAAAATGTGGATTTTTAATAGAGACAAGTGGATTTTGGGACAAAACCCGTCGATTTCGGGAAAAGGAAAAAACACCAAATTTTAGGCGGGAAAAAAAGTGAATTTTGGAATTTCCGGAAGGTTCCGGAACCGATTCCAAGATGGCGGCGCCGCCATGATGGGATTGGGGCGGCCATGATGGAAATGGAGCTGCCATGATGGGATTGGGGCGGCCATGATGGAAATGGAGCTGCCATGATGGGATTGGGGCGGCCATGATGGGATTGGAGCGGGGCATGATGGGATTGGGGCGGCCATGATGAGATTGGGGCGGCCATGATGGGATTGGAGCAGGGCATGATGGGATTGGGGCGGCCATGATGGGATTGGGGCGGCCATGATGGGATTGGGGCGGCCATGATGGGATTGGGGCGGCCATGATGGGATTGGAGCGGGGCATGATGGGATTGAGGCGACCATGATGGGATTGGGGCGGGGCATGATGGGATTGGGATGAAGTTTATTCAGAGGAGTTTGGACAAGACGATGGCGAGGCCGGCGAACGTCAACGTGTCCGTGGTGTTGGCGGATTCCGACACCGTCTGTTATTGAAAAAAAAAATTTAATTTTAAAAGATTTTGAGAAATAAAAATGTTGAGGAATTAAAGTTGGATTTTTGAGATTTTTTTTCGGGGAAAAAAAAAACGGAGTTTTTGGGGCGAAATCGGCGAGAAAAACGGAGTTTTGGGAGGGAAAAAATGAAGATTTTGGGAGGGAAAATGTGAATTTTGGGATAAAGTTGATTTGGAGCGAAATTGGTGAATTTTAGGAGGGAAAATTTGGATTTTTGGGGCAAAAATGTGGATTTTTAGGAGGAAAAATGTGAATTTTTGGAGGGAAAACGCGGATTTGGGAGGAAAAATGTGGATTTTTAGGAGAAAAAAGTGGATTTTTGGGAGGAAAATGTGGATTTTTTGGTATCGGGAGGAAAATGTAGATTTGGGGCGAAATCGGCGACTTTTGGAGGGAAAAAATGTGGATTTTGGGGAGAAAAATGTGGATTTTGGGGAAAAAAAGTGGATTTTTGGGAGGGAAAATGTGGATTTGGGGTGAAATTTGTGAATTTTAGGAGAAAAAGGGGGATTTTTTGGAGAAAAATGTGGATTTTTAGGAGGATAAAAAGTGGATTTTGGGCAAAATTTTCTCCCCATTTTTTCCCCATTTTTCCCCATTTTCTCCCCATTTTCTCCCCATTTTTTCCCCATTTTTTCTCCATTTTTTTCCCCATTTTTTCCGCCATCTTGTCCTCCATTTTCTCACCATTTCCCCCCATTTTTAACCCTTTATTTGCCATTTCCCCCCCATTTCCCCCCCATTTTTTCCCCATTTTTTCCCCATATTTTCTCCATTTTCCCCCCTTAATTTTCCCCATTTTTTTCCCCATTTTTTCCGCCATCTTGTCCTCCATTTTCTCACCATTTTCCCCCCATTTTTCCCCCATTTTATCCCCATTTTTCCCCATTTTTCCCCATTTTTCCCCATTTTTCCACCATTTTTCTCTCCATTTCCCCCCCTTAATTTTCCCCATTTTTTCCCCATTTTTCCCTCATTTTTCCCCCATTTTTTCCCCATTTTTTCCCCATTTTTTCCCCATTTTTTCCCCCATTTTTTCCGCCATCTTGTCCTCCATTTTCTCACCATTTTTTCCCCATTTTTAACCCTTTATTCGCCATTTCCCCCCCATTTCCCCCCCATTTTTTCCCCATTTTTTCCCCATATTTTCTCCATTTTCCCCCCTTAATTTTCCCCTTTTTTTCCCCATTTTTTCCGCCATCTTGTCCTCCATTTTTTCACCATTTTTCCCCAATTTTTCCCCAATTTTTCCCCAATTTTTCCCCAATTTTCCCCCATTTTTTCCCCATTTTTTCCCCAATTTTTCTCCAATTTTCCCCCATTTTTCTCTCCATTTCCCCCCCCTTAATTTTCCCCATTTTTCCCCATTTTTCCCCCATTTTTCCCCCATTTCCCCCCCATTTTTTCCGCCATCTTGTCCTCCATTTTCTCACCATTTTCCCCCCCATTTTTTCCCCATTTTCCCCCCATTTTTTCCCCATTTTTCCCCCATTTTCCCCCCATTTTTTCCCCAATTTTTCTCCATTTTTTCTCCATTTTTTCTCCATTTTCTCCCTCATTTTCCGCCCAATTTTTCCCCATTTTTTCCCCATTTTTTCCCCATTTTTCCGCCATCTTGTCCTCCATTTTCTCACCATTTTTTCCCCCATTTTTAACCCTTTATTTGCCATTTCCCCCCCATTTCCCCCCATTTTTTCCCCATTTTTTCCCCATATTTTCTCCATTTTCCCCCTTAATTTTCCCCATTTTTTCCCATTTTTTCCGCCATCTTGTCCTCCATTTTCTCACCATTTTCCCCCCCATTTTTTCCCCATTTTTTCCCCAATTTTTCTCCATTTTTTCCTCCATTTTTTCTCCATTTTTTCTCCATTTTCTCCCTCATTTTCCGCCCAATTTTTCCCCATTTTTCCCTCATTTTTCCCAATTTTCTCCAATTTTCCCCCATTTTTCTCTCCATTTTCCCCCATTTTTTCCCCATTTTTTTCCCCATTTTTTCCGCCATCTTGTCCTCCATTTTCTCACCATTTTCCCTCCCCCATTTTTTCCCCATTTTTTCCCCCATTTTTTCCGCCATCTTGTCCTCCATTTTCTCACCATTTCCCCCCATTTTTAACCCTTTATTTGCCATTTCCCCCCCATTTCCCCCCCCATTTTTTCCCCATATTTTCTCCATTTTCCCCCCTTAATTTTCCCCATTTTTTTCCCCATTTTTTCCGCCATCTTGTCCTCCATTTTCTCACCATTTTCCCCCCATTTTTCCCCCATTTTATCCCCATTTTTCCCCATTTTTCCCCATTTTTCCCCATTTTTCCACCATTTTTCTCTCCATTTCCCCCCCTTAATTTTCCCCATTTTTTCCCCATTTTTCCCTCATTTTTCCCCCATTTTTTCCCCATTTTTTCCCCATTTTTTCCCCCATTTTTTCCGCCATCTTGTCCTCCATTTTCTCACCATTTTTTCCCCATTTTTAACCCTTTATTCGCCATTTCCCCCCCATTTCCCCCCCATTTTTTCCCCCATTTTTTCCCCATATTTTCTCCATTTTCCCCCCTTAATTTTCCCCTTTTTTTCCCCATTTTTTCCGCCATCTTGTCCTCCATTTTTTCACCATTTTTCCCCAATTTTTCCCCAATTTTTCCCCAATTTTTCCCCAATTTTCCCCCATTTTTTCCCCATTTTTTCCCCAATTTTTCTCCAATTTTCCCCCATTTTTCTCTCCATTTCCCCCCCCTTAATTTTCCCCATTTTTCCCCATTTTTCCCCCATTTTTCCCCCATTTCCCCCCCATTTTTTCCGCCATCTTGTCCTCCATTTTCTCACCATTTTCCCCCCCATTTTTTCCCCATTTTCCCCCCATTTTTTCCCCATTTTTCCCCCATTTTCCCCCCATTTTTCCCCCAATTTTTCTCCATTTTTTCTCCATTTTTTCTCCATTTTCTCCCTCATTTTCCGCCCAATTTTTCCCCATTTTTTCCCCATTTTTTTCCCCATTTTTCCGCCATCTTGTCCTCCATTTTCTCACCATTTTTTCCCCCATTTTTAACCCTTTATTTGCCATTTCCCCCCCATTTCCCCCCCATTTTTTCCCCATTTTTTCCCCATATTTTCTCCATTTTCCCCCCTTAATTTTCCCCATTTTTTCCCATTTTTTCCGCCATCTTGTCCTCCATTTTCTCACCATTTTCCCCCCCATTTTTTCCCCATTTTTTCCCCAATTTTTCTCCATTTTTTCCTCCATTTTTTCTCCATTTTTTCTCCATTTTCTCCCTCATTTTCCGCCCAATTTTTCCCCATTTTTCCCTCATTTTTTCCCCAATTTTTCTCCAATTTTCCCCCATTTTTCTCTCCATTTTCCCCCCATTTTTTCCCCATTTTTTTCCCCATTTTTTCCGCCATCTTGTCCTCCATTTTCTCACCATTTTCCCCCCCATTTTTTCCCCATTTTCCCCCCAATTTTTCTCCATTTTTTCCTCCATTTTTTCTCCATTTTTTCTCCATTTTCTCCCTCATTTTCCCCCAATTTTTCCCCATTTTTTCCCCATTTTTTCCCCCATTTTTCCCTCATTTTCCCCCATTTTTTCCCCATTTTTTCCCCCATTTTTCCCTCATTTTCCCCCATTTTTTCCCCATTTTTTCCCCATTTTTCCCCCATTTTATCCCCATTTTTTCCCCATTTTTTCCCCAATTTTTCTCCAATTTTCCCCCATTTTTCTCTCCATTTCCCCCCCTTAATTTTCCCCATTTTTCCCCATTTTTCCCCATTTTTTCCCCATTTTTTCCCCATATTTTCTCCATTTTCCCCCCTTAATTTTCCCCATTTTTTCCCCATTTTTTCCGCCATCTTGTCCTCCATTTTCTCACCATTTTCCCCCCCATTTTTTCCCCATTTTTCCCCCATTTTTTCCCCATTTTTCCCCATTTCCCCCCCATTTTTCCGCCATCTTGTCCTCCATTTTTTCACCATTTTTTCCCCAATTTTTCCCCATTTTTCCCCATTTTTTCCCCATTTTTCCCCCCATTATTTTTAATATTTTTAACCCTTTATTTCCCCAGCCCCGCCCTGCCCGGGGCTGTTCCTGTGGGAGGGGGCGGGGCCAGACCCCTCAGGCTCCGCCCTCTGGACCTCGGGGACCTTCATCGTCCTCTTCCTGCTCAGCCTCTGCTACGGCACCGCCGTCACCCTGATAAAGGTCATTATCTATGCAAATTTATGCAAATTTTATGCAAATTTTATGCTGATTTACGCCAGACTTGGAATGACGTCGTTATTTGAATTATTGGTGATATTATTGTTAAATAAATTCGGTTTTATTATATATTTTGTTACTTGAATTCACCTCGTTCGAGGCGATAATTTATGCAAATTTAATTGAAATTTACGCGGAAATTTACAGCGACGTCGTTATTTGAGTTATTAGTAATTTTATCGATAAATAATTTAATAATTATCCGTTTATTATTGATTATTTATTTTTTGAATTAAATTATTTAAAAAAAATTACTATAATTTATTAATTTATTATTTTTTTTTTATTTTATGGAATAGATCATCATTATATTATTATTACTATTGTTATTACTATTATTATTATTTAATAGATTAATGAAATTATTATTATTTATAGTAAAATTATTACTAATTATTAAGTAAATTATTATTATTATTAATAATTATTATTGTATTAATGAAATTATTACTATTTTTAGTAAAATTATTACTAATTATTAAGTAATTTATTATTATTATTAATATTAATTATTGTATTAATGAAATTATTATTATCTATAATAAAATTATTACTAATTATTAAGTAATTTATTAATATTATTAATATTAATTATTGTATTAATGAAATTATTACTATTTTTAGTAAAATTACTACTAATTATTAAGTAATTTATTAATATTATTATTATTAATATTATTTAATCTATTAATGAAATTATTACTATGGTAAAATTATTACTAATTATTAAATAATTTATTATTAGTGTTATTAATTAGTGTTATTAATGTTATTGTTCATTAATTGATTATTATTTAATTCCTCAAATACGTAATTATTATTAATATTACTATTTATTGATGTATTATTTAATTTAGTGATGAAAGCATTATTAGTATTATTATTAATTAATTACTATTAATTAATTAATTAATTACTATTAAAATATTACTATTTACTAATTTACTATTATTAAATTCATTAAATGGATTATCATTATTTATTATTTAATAATTACTATTTAATTTACTAATCGAATTATTATTAATATCATTAATAATAATAATAATTAATAATTAATATATTATTATTAATATCATAGTTGGTTAATTCTCTTATTAACAATATTTTTATTAAGTAATTTATTATTATTATTATATAAATTGTGAATTAAATTGCTATTAAAAATATTATTTTATTAATATTATTTATTATTATTTATTATAATTTATTATTTTATATATAATTTATTATTATTAATATTTTATTAATATTATTTAAAACATCAATTATATTAATAGATATGATCTATCATTTCATTTTATTTTATTTTATTAAATTGAAATAAAAACGAAATTAAAAAATAAAATTAATTTCAAAAAGGAAAATTAAATTTCGCAAATTTTTCCTCTTTTTTTTTTTTTTTTTTCAGGTTCTTTGAGATCCTGGAAAACAAAGAATTTTATTTTTTTGGGGGGGAGAAATTTTATTTGTTTGGGGCTTTTTTTGGTCAATAAATTGAATTTTTTGTGTCTTTTTGTGTCGTTTTCCTTTAAAAATTCCTATTTTCTGTTAAAAAAATCCTATTTTTGACCCAAAATCCCACCAATCCCGATTTTTGGCCCCAAAATCTTAAAAAATCTCCAATTTCAGCACCAAAATCCCCAAAAATTCCAAATTTGGCCCCAAAATTCCAATTTTTGGCCCCAAAATCCCCAAAAATCTCCAAAAAAATCCCCAATTTTTTCCCCAAAATCCCGAAAATTTCCAATTTTTGACCCCAAAATTCCAAAAATTCACATTTTTTACCCCAAAAATCCCCCAAAAATTCACATTTTTTTCCCCAAAATTCACATTTTTTTACCCCAAAAAATCTCAAAAATTTGAATTTTTTTTACCCCAAAAATTCCATTTTTCCCCCAAAATCCCAAAAATTTAATTTTTTTCCCCAAAAATCCCCCAAAATTCCAATTTTTAGCCCCAAATTTCACATTTTTGGTCCCAAAATTCCCTTTTTTTACCCCAAAAATCCCCCAAAAATTCACATTTTTTGCCCAAAATTTCAAATTTTTTCCCCAAAATTCACTTTTTTTTCCCCAAAATTCACATTTTTGGCCCCAAAATCTCCAAAATTCACCAAAAAACTCGAAATTTTTTTCCCCCCGTGAGAAATTCTTTGTTTTTCACCCAAAATTTTCTCGATTTTGGTCAAAATTTTCTTTCGTTTCCCTTTTTTTGCCTCTTTTTGACCCAAATTTATTTTCGTTTTGACTCAAATTTTTTTTTCCTGTTTTTCTCCAAAACCCCAAAAACCACAAAAAATTTTTCTCGTGAGAAAAAAATTTGAGTCAAAAAAAAAAAATTTTGGGTCGAAAAAATAAAATTTTGGTAAAAAATGGACCAAAAATTACAATTTTTTGGACAAAATTTATCAAAAATTTACATTTTTTTTGTAAAATTGACCAAAAAATTAAAAATTTTAGGAAATTTTGGAGGTTTTTGGGTAAAATTTGAGGATTTTTGGCGAAAATTTGAAGATTTTTTTGGTGAATTTTGATGAATTTTGATGAATTTTTATGAATTTTGGGGGTTTTTTTTCTCAAAAATTTTTTCCCCCAATTTTGGACATTTTTAATCAAATTTTGAGGGATTTTGGTTCGATTTTGATGTTTTTGAGTCAATTTGGGGGAGTTTGACCCAAATTTGGAGGAAATTTGTCAAATTTTGGGGGTTTTTGCCCAAATTTTGGGAGTTTTGGCCAAAATTTCCCCAAATTTTCCCAAAAATTCCCCCCAAAATTCTCAAAATTCTCGAAAAATTTCCCCAATTTCCCCAAATTTCCCAAAATTCTCCGAAATTTCCCCAAAATTCCCCAATTTTTCCCAAAATTTCCCCAAAATTCCTGAAAATTTCCCAAAATTTCTCCAAAATTCCTGAAAATTTTCCCTGAAAATCCCCAAATTTCCCCAAAAATTCCCCAAAATTTCTTAAATTTTACCCAAAATTCCCCCAAAATTCACCAAAATTCTTTAAAGTTCCCCCCAAATTTAAAAAAAATCCCCAAAATTTCCCGGAAATTCCCCAAATTTCTCAAAATTCCCCCAAATTTTTCAAATTTCTCCCAAAACTCCCAAAAAAATTCCAAATTTTCCCCATTTTTTTACCCAAAATTTCCCAAAATCCCCCAAAAATCCCAAATTTCCCCCAAATTCCACAAAATCTCCCAAAAATCTCCCAAAAATTCTCAAAAATTCCCCAAAATTCCCCCAAAATGCCAAAAAAATCCCAAAATTTCCCCAAATTTTTTCCAAAATTTCTCCAAAATTTCCCCAAATTTCCTTAAAATTTTCCAAATTTTTCCCAAAATTCCTGAAAATTTCCCCCCTCAAAATCCCCAAATTTCCCAAAATCCCCAAATTTTCCCCAAATTTTCCCCCCAAAATTCCCAAAATAAATAAAAACTGATTAAAAGAAAAGAAAAAAAATTTCTTTATTTTGTTTTTTTTGGTTTTTTTTTGGGTTTTATTTACAAAAGGACGAAGAAAAATCCAAAATTTTGGGGCGAAAATTCGACGATTTTTGGGTCATTTCACCTGAAAAAAGAGAAAAAAAAAAAAAAATTGGGTTAAAAAAGGAAAATTTTGGGGGCGAAAAAAATCATTTTAAAATCGAATTTTCTTGGGAAAAAAAAAAAAATTAAAAAATCGAATTTTTTAGGAGTAAAAATCCATTAAAAATCGAATGTTTTGGGATTAAAAAAAAAAAACACAAAAAAAAAAATCGAAATTTTTTTTGGGGTAAAAAAAACATTAAAAAAATCGAATTTTTGGGATTAAAATAATCATTAAAAATGGAAATTTTTTTGTTATAAAAACCCACTAAAATTTCGATTTTTTGGAGCAAAAATAATAAAAAAAATCGAATTTTTTGTGACAAAAAATCACAAAAAATCAGATTTTTTCCCTAAAATTCACAATTTTTTGGGGATTTTTTTTTTATTATTATTTTTTCGCGGATTTTTTTGGCAATTTTTTAAAATAATTTTTGGGTTAAAAAAATTAAATTTTTGGGTTGAAAATCCCTTGCTGAGGGTGAGACTCAGGATGAAGATTTTGGGGAGCAAAAATTCGAATTTTTTGGGGATAAAAAACCATTTAAAAATGGGATTTTTTGAGATAAAAAAAAAATCATTTAAAAATTCGAATTTTTTGGGGAGTAAAAAAAACCACCAAAAAATCGAATTTTTTTTTTGGATAAAAAAAAACCATTTTAAAAAATCGAATTTTTGGGATTAAAAAACCAACAAAAAATCGATTTTTTTTTTTTTTTGGATAAAAAAACCATTTAAAAAATCGAAATTTTTTGGGAAAAAAAAAACCAAAACATTAAAAAATCAAAAATTTTTGAGCAAAAATCCATTAAAAAAATCGAATTTTCTTGGGATTAAAAATCCACCAAAAAATCGAATTTTTGGGATTAAAAATCCATTTAAAAAATCAAATTTTCTTGGGATAAAAACCTATTAAAATTTTGAATTTTTTTTTTAAATAAAAACCCCATGAAAAATTGGAATTTTTTGGATCAAAAATCCATTTAAAAAATCGGATTTTTGCCATTAAAAAACCCTCCAAAAAAAAATCAGATTTTTTTCCCCAAAATTCCCATTTTTGGGGGAAATTTTTCTGAGATTTTTTTTTTTTAAATTTTCACTATTTTTTAGGTTAAAAAAAATAAAATCTTTGAGCAAAAATAATTTTAAAAAATCGAATTTTTGGCATTAAAAAATCACAAAAAAATCAGATTTTTTTTTCCGAAAATTCCCATTTTTGGGAGGCTTTTTTGGGGGATTTTTTTATTTATATTTTCACTATTAAAAAATTGAATATTTTGACATAAAAAACCACCAAAAAATCGAATTTTTTAGGAGCAAAATCAGCAAAAAAATCGAATTTTTTGGGATTAAAAAAATCACCAAAAAATCGTTTGTTTTTTTTTTTTGGATAAAAAAACCATTTAAAAAATCGAATTTTTTTGGGAAAAAAAAGAAAAAAAAACATTAAAAAATCAAAAATTTTTGAGCAAAAATCCATTAAAAAAATCGAATTTTCTTGGGATTAAAAATCCACCAAAAAATCGAATTTTTGGGATTAAAAATCCATTAAAAAAATCAAATTTTCTTGGGATAAAAACCTATTAAAATTTTGAATTTTTTTAAAAATAAAAACCCATGAAAAATTGGAATTTTTTGGATCAAAAATCCATTTAAAAAATCGGATTTTTGGCATTAAAAAACCCTCCAAAAAAATCAGATTTTTTTCCCCAAAATTCCCATTTTTGGGGGAAATTTTTCTGAGATTTTTTTTTTTTAAATTTTCACTATTTTTTAGGTTAAAAAAAATAAAATCTTTGAGCAAAAATAATTTTAAAAAATCGAATTTTTGGCATTAAAAAATCACAAAAAAATCAGATTTTTTTTTCCGAAAATTCCCATTTTTGGGAGGCTTTTTTGGGGGATTTTTTTATTTATATTTTCACTATTAAAAAATTGAATATTTTGACATAAAAAACCACCAAAAAATCGAATTTTTTAGGAGCAAAATCAGCAAAAAAATCGAATTTTTTGGGATTAAAAAAATCACCAAAAAATCGTTTGTTTTTTTTTTTTGGATAAAAAAACCATTTAAAAAATCGAATTTTTTTGGGAAAAAAAAGAAAAAAAAACATTAAAAAATCAAAAATTTTTGAGCAAAAATCCATTAAAAAAATCGAATTTTCTTGGGATTAAAAATCCACCAAAAAATCGAATTTTTGGGATTAAAAATCCATTAAAAAAATCAAATTTTCTTGGGATAAAAACCTATTAAAATTTTGAATTTTTTTAAAAATAAAAACCCATGAAAAATTGGAATTTTTTGGATCAAAAATCCATTTAAAAAATCGGATTTTTGGCATTAAAAAACCCTCCAAAAAAATCAGATTTTTTTCCCCAAAATTCCCATTTTTGGGGGAAATTTTTCTGAGATTTTTTTTTTTAAATTTTCACTATTTTTTTAGGTTAAAAAAAAAAAAATCTTTGAGCAAAAATAATTAAAAAATTTTCTTGGGATAAAAATCTCTTAAAAATTCGAATTTTTTTAAAATAAAAACCCATTAAAAATTTGATTTTTTTTTTTTGGCATAAAAACCATTAAAAATGGGATATTTTTTTAAATTAAAAATCATTTAAAAATTCAAATTTTTTTAAAATAAAAACCCATTAAAATTTGATTTTTTTTTGAGAAAAAAATAATTAAAAAATCGGATTTTTTTGGGTTAAAAAATCACCAAAAATCAGATTTTTTTTCCCCAAATTCCCAAATTTTTAGGGATTTTTTTTATTATTATTTTCTTTTAAAAATTGAATATTTTTTTAGTTAAAAAATTGAATTTTTTACCTTGATGAGGGTGACGGTGGTGCTGTAGAAGAGACTCAGGTTAAGTGGACAATGAAGGTCAGGGAGCAAAAATTCGAATTTTTTGGGGATAAAAAACCATTTAAAAAACGCGATTTTTTTTGATAAAAAATAATTTGAAAAATCCAATTTTTGGGGAGTAAAAACAATTAAAAAATTGAATATTTTGACATAAAAAAACCACCAAAAAATCGAATTTTTTAGGAGCAAAATCAGCAAAAAATTCGAATTTTTGGGGATTAAAAAACCACCAAAAAATCGATTTTTTTTTTTGAATAAAAAAACCATTTAAAAAATCGAATTTTCTTGGGATTAAAAATCCACCAAAAAATCAAATTTTCTTGGGATAAAAATCTCTTAAAAATTCGAATTTTTTTAAATAAAAACCCATTAAAAATTTGAATTTTTTTTTTGGCATAAAAACCATTAAAAATGGGATATTTTTTTAAATTAAAAATAATTTAAAAATTCAAATTTTTTTAAAATAAAAACCCATTAAAATTTGATTTTTTTTTGAGAAAAAAATAATTAAAAAATCGGATTTTTTTGGGTTAAAAAATCACCAAAAATCAGATTTTTTTCCCCAAAAAAATCCCAATTAAGGGGGTAATTTTTTTAAAAAAAAATTCTATAATTTTTATCTTAAAAATTGAATTTTTTTACCTTGATGAGGGTGACGGTGGTGCTGTAGAAGAGGCTGAGGACGAAGAGGACGATGAAGGTCGAGGCCGTGGCCCAAAGGTTGGTCAGATCCTCGTCCTCCTCCAGCCAAGCCCCGCCCAAAAGAGCTGAAAAAAATCAAAATTTTCATTAAATTCGGGGATTTGGGGACAAAATTCGGGGATTCGGAGCAAAAAATCCCGAAAATTTAAAAAAAAAATGAAGATTTTAAGTGAAAAATTGAGGATTTTACGTCAAAAATTGTGATTTTTTTTTCCAAAATTTGGATTTTTTTTTTCCCCAAAATTTAACTTTTTTTTACTCAAAATTTGGAATTTTTTTGCCCCAAAATTTAAAATTTTTTCACCCGAAATTTAGAAATTTTTTTCACCAAAATTTAAATTTTTTTCACCCAAAATTTGGGATTTTTTCAGCCTCAAAATTCTGATTTTTTTTCTCCCAAATCCAAAATTTTCTTTCCCAAAAATCCCAAAATTTTTGCCCCAAAATTTGGGATTTTTTCACCCAAAATTTGGAATTTTTTCAGCCTCAAAATTCTGAATTTTTTGCTCCAAAATCCGGATTTTTTTGTGCCCCAAAATTAAAATTTTTTTGCCCAAAAATCTGGAATTTTTTGCTCCAAAATCTGGATTTTTTTGCCCCAAAATTAAAAATTTTTTGCCCAAAATTTGGGATTTTTAGGCCAAAATTTGAGGATTTTTAAGGTAAAAATTTAGGATTTTTTGAACCAAAATTTGGGAATTTTTACCCAAAATTTGAGGATTTTTTTAGGTCAAAATTTGGGATTTTTGGAACCAAAATTGGGAATTTTAGATCAAATTTGGGGGATTTTTTGGTCCAAAAATTGGGATTTTTTTACCCAAAATTTGGGATTTTTAAGGTAAAATTTGAGGGATTTGAAACAAATTTTTTATTGGAATTTTTGGTCCAAAATTTGAGGGTTTTGAGCAAAAAAATTTGGGAATTTTAAGTCAAAATTTGGGGATTTTAAGGGAAAAAATTGAAGGATTTTGATCAAATTTTGTTCCCCAAAAATATGAAATTTTTGGTAAATTTGGGGGTTTGGGGACAAAATTCAGGGATTTGGAGCAAAAAATCCCGAAAATTTAAAAAAAAAAATGAAGATTTTAAGTGAAAAATTGAGGATTTTACGTCAAAAATTGAGATTTTTTTTTTAATTTGGATTTTTTTTCACTCAAAATTTAAATTTTTTTACTCAAAATTTGGAATTTTTTTTTCCCCAAAATTTAATTTTTTTTCACTCAAAATTTGGATTTTTTTCGCCAAAATTTAAATTTTTTTTCACCCGAAATTTGGGATTTTTTCAGCCTCAAAATTCTGATTTTTTTGCTCCAAAATCCGGAATTTTCTTTCCCAAAAATCCCAATTTTTTGCCCAAAAATCTGGAATTTTTTGCCCCAAAATCTGGAACTTTTTCAGCCTCAAAATTCTGAATTTTTTGCTCCAAAATCTGGATTTTTTTGCCCCAAAATTAAAAATTTTTTGCCCAAAAATCTGGAATTTTTTGCTCCAAAATCTGGAATTTTTTGCCCCAAAATTAAAAATTTTTTTGCCCAAAATTTGGGATTTTTAGGCCAAAATTTGGGGATTTTCAAGGTTAAAAAATTTGGATTTTTTGAACCAAAATTTGGGATTTTTAAGTCAAAATTTGGGGATTTTTTATTGTAAAATTTGGAATTTTTTTGAACCAAAATTTGGGGATTTAAATGTAAAAAAAATTTGAGAATTTTACATCAAAATTTGGGGATTTTAAGGGAAAAAAATTTGGATTTTTGGACCAAAATTTGGGGATTTTTTGGTAAAAATTTGGGGATTTTTACGTCGAAATTTGAATTTTTCCCAAAATTTTCCCATTTTTTTCCCAAAATTTTCCCATTTTTTTCCCCAAAACTCCCAGAATTTCCCAAAAATTCCCCAAATTTCCCAAAAATTCCCAAATTTTTCCCCAAAATTGCACATTTTTTCCCCAAAATTTGATCAAATTTCCCAAAAATTCCCAAAATTTCCCCAAATTTTCCAGAAATTTCCCCCCAAAATTTTCCATTTTTTTTTCCCAAATTTTTTTTTCCCAAAATTTTCCAAAAATTCCCAAATTTTTTCTCCCCAAATTCCCAAAGTTTGGTGGATTTTGAGAGAAAAAATTTTTTTTTTTTAGTTTTTTATGAATTTTTATGGTAAAATTTTGTCAATTTGGGGATTTTTCAATTTCCCAAATTTAAAGGGAAAAAAAAAATATTTAAAAAATCCCCAAAATTGACAAAATTTTACCCCAAAAATTCCTGATTTTTTGGGGTTAAAATTCCTTTTTTTGAGGGAAAATTTTGACCTTTTTGGGGAAAAAAAAAATTGGGAATTTTTGGGGTTTTGGGTGGAAAAAATTGAATTTAAAACAAATTTTTTTTTTTTTGAGAAAAATCTTTTTATTTGAAATTTTTTTGAGAGACAAAAATTTTATTTTATTTTGAGGGGAAATGGGGGATTTATGGGGAAAAAAAGGGGATTTTTTTGGGGAAAATTTGGATGGTTTTGGGAAAAATGGGAAATTTTTGGAAAAATTGGGAGGTTTTTTTTGGGGGGAAAAAATTTTTGGGGAGAAATTTGAAGTTTTGCGTAAAAAAATTTTTTTGGGGGGAAAAAATTGGATTTTTGAGGGGAAAATTTTGGATTTTGGAGGGAAAAATCGGATTTTTGAGGGGAAAATTTGGATTTTTGAGGGGAAAATTTGGATTTTAAGAGAAAATTTGGATTTTGGGGGGAAATTTTGGGGCTTTGAGGGAAAAAATTGGATTTTTATGGGAAAATTTGGATTTTGGGTGAAAATTTCAGATTTTTGAGGAGAAAATTTGGATTTTGGGGGAAAATTTTGATTTTTTGAGGTAAAATTTTGGATTTTGGGTGAAAATTTTGGATTTTTGAGGGGAAAATTTGGGGTTTTTTGGGAAAATTTGGATTTTAAGGGGAAAATTTGGATTTTTTGGGGAAAATTTTGGATTTTGGGGGAAATTTTGGATTTTTTGGGGAAATTTTTTGGATTTTTTGGGGAAAATTTTTGGATTTTTTGGGGAAATTTTTTGGATTTTTTGGGGAAAATTTTGGATTTTGGGGGATATTTTGGATTTTTTGGGGGAAAAATTCGGATTTTAAGGGAAAATTTGGATTTTTGGGGAAAAATTCGAATTCTTGGGGAATAAATTTGAATATTTTTGGGAAAATTTGGATTTTTTTTGTGGGAAAACAGGATCAAAAATTCGAATTTTATGCGTAAAAATCCCAAATTTTGGGCAAAACTTCGATTTTTGTCTCCAAACCCCATTTTAGTGTAAACACTTAAATTTTCAGAAAAAAATTTCTCTTTTTCTTGATTAAAAATACATCGAAAACCCCAAATTCGACCTAAAAAAAAAGCCATTTTTTGGTGCAAAATCACATTTTTTCTGCAGAAATTTTATTTTTTCGCTATAAAAGTGCAACTTTTCAGGTTTAAAATCCCCAAATTTCAATAACGAGCCGAAGCGACGTCGCTCAAACCACGGAGACGTCGACCAATTTTTGGGGGAAAAACGTGGGGAATTTGTGGAAAAATTGGGATTTTTTTTTGGGAAACAAAAGTTATTTTGGGGTAAAATTGGATTTTAAGGGAAATTTTTGATTTTTGGGGGAAAATGTTGGATTTTGGTGAAAATTCAGATTTTTATGGGAAAAATTTGGATTTTTGGGTGAAAATTCCGGATTTTTTGGGGAAAATTTTGGATTTTGGAGGGAAAAATTCAGATTGTGGGGGAAAAATCGGATTTTTGGGGCAAAATTTGGATTTTTTTGGGAAAATTTGGATTTTTGAGGCAAAATTCAGATTTTTATGGGAAAAATTTGGATTTTTGGGGGAAAAATTGGATTTTGTGGGGAAAATTTGGATTTTAAGGGAAAATTTTGATTTTTTGTGGGGAAAACTCAGATTTTTTTTGGGGAAAATTTTGGATTTTGGGAGAAAAATTCATATTTTGGGGGAAAATTTGGATTTTTGAGGAGAAAATTCGGATTTTAAGAGAAAATTTGGATTTTTGAGGGAAAAATTCGTATTTTTGAGGCAAAGATCAGATTTTTATGGGAAAACAGGTGAAGATGAATTTTTTGGGTGGAAAAAGCCGATTTTTGGGAAAAATTTTTGGGATTTTTATGGGGAAATTGTGTCAAAATTTCAATATTTTGTGTGTAAAACCCCAAATTTTGGGCAAAACTTCAATTTCTGTCTCCAAAACCCATTTCCCTAAACCCACAAATCTTTTCCCTAAAAATTCTCATTATTTTCATTTAAAACAAGGTAAAAAACCCCAAAATTTGACCAAAAAAAAGCCGGTTTTCGGTGCAAAATCACATTTTTTTCTGCAGAAATTTTATTTTTTCGCTATAAAAGTGCAACTTTTGGCTCAAAAAACCAGAATTTCAGTAACAAGCCGAAGCCACGTCGCTCAGAACCACGGAGACGTTGAGGTGGGCGGGTTTACCGGCCGATTTATCCAACGATTTCTGCGTCAACCTCAAGGGCAACTTCTCGTGTCCCACCAAACAGGTGAAGACGTGTCCGGCCTCCCAATCCCGCGACGGCACGGTCAAGGTGCTGACGGCCTGGTGGTGGGCGTGGCCGGAAGGGGCGTGGCCCGGGATGGGGCGGGGCCGGAAGGTGAGGGCGCGGCTGGGGGGGAGGGGCTGCCCGTCTTTCAGCCAATGGAGGAGCAGCTCCGGGGGGTTGAAGGCGGTGACCAGGCAGGTCAGGGTGGCCCAGGGGTGGCCCTGGAGCTGCTCGGGGGGTGGGGGGAGAAGGTAGACCAAGGGTGGAGACGCATCTGGAACTGAAAATGAGTGAAAAAATCAGATTTTTGGGTCTGGAGTCATTGGGAAAAATGGGGAAAAAATTTGGGTGAAAATGGAAAAAAAATGGAGGAAATAAATGGGAATAAATGGGGAAAATAAATGGAAATAAATGGGGAAAATACATTGAGAATAAATGGGAATAAATGGAAATAAATGGGAATTAAATGTGGTAATAAATGGAAAGAAATGGAAATAAAATATGGTAAATAAATGAGAATAAATGGAAATATAAGTGAGAAATAAATGGAAATAAATGGGAATAAATGGGGAAAAATAATAGAGAATAAATGGAAATAAAAGTGGGAAATAAATGGGAGTAAATGGGGAAAATAAATGGAAATAAATGTGGTAAATAAATGGAGAATAAATGGAAATATAAGTGGGAAATTAATGGGAGTAAATGGAGAAAAAATCGTGAAATAAATGGAAAAAATACATAGAAAATAAACGCCAATAAACCACCAATAAAACCCAGCCCAAGATGGCGGCTCCAGCCCAAGATGGCGGCGCCAGCCCAAGATGGCGGCTCCAGCAGGGGATGGGGCGGGGCGGGAAGGGGCGGGGCCGCCCTTCAGCCAATGGAGGAGCAGCTCCGGGGGGTTGAAGGCGGTGACCAGGCAGGTCAGGGTGGCCCAGGGGTGGCCCTGGAGCTGCTCGGGGGGAGGGAGCAGGAGATAAACCAACGGGGGAGAAGCGTCCGGAACTGGAAAAAAAATTGGGTCGAAAAATCAGATTTTTGGGTCGAGGAGGTGGGAAAAATATGGGGGAGAAATGGGGAAAAAATTGGGAGAAAATGGGGAAAAAAAATGGAGGAAATAAATGGGAATAAATGGAAATAAATGGAGAAAAATAATAGAGAATAAATGGAAATAAATGGGGAAAAAATGTGGTAAATAAATGGGAATAAATGGAAAAAATACATGGGAAATAAATGGAAATAAATGGGAATAAATGGGGAAAATAAATGGGAATAAATGGAAATAAAAGTGGGAAATAAATGGGAATAAATGGGGAAAATAAATGGAAATAAATGGGGAAAATAAATGGGAATAAATGGAAATAAATGGGGAATAAATGGGGAAAAATAATGGAGAATAAATGGGAATAAATGGGGAAAATACATTGAGAATAAATGGAAATAAATGAGGAAAAATGGTAGAAAATAAATGGGAAGAAATGGAAAAATAAGTAAGAAATAAATGGGAGTAAATGGAAATAAAAGTAGAAAATAAATGGGAATAAATGGAAATAAAAGTGGGAAATAAATGGGAGTAAATGGGGAAAATAAATGGAAATAAATGGGGAAAATAAATGGAGAATAAATGGAAATAATAATGGGAAATTAATGGGAGTAAATGGTGAAAAAATCGTGAAATAAATGAAAAAAACACATAGTAAATAAATAGCAATAAACCACCAATAAAACCAATAATTAAATAGAAATAAAGGAAAAAAACATTAAGAAAAAAAACACCAAAAAACCCCCATTTCAATCAATGGAAATCCACGCCCAAGATGGCGGCCCCAGCCCAAGATGGCGGCTCCAGCCCAAGATGGCGGCTCCAGCAGGGGATGGGGCGGGGCCGGAAGGGGCGGGGCCGCCCTTCAGCCAATGGAGGGGGGAGGAGATAAACCAAAGGGGGAGAAGCGTCTGGAAATGGAATTAAAAATTTGGGTGAAAAAATCAGAATTTTGGGTCGTAATAAAGTGGGGGAGTGGTTGGAGAAATGGGGAAAAAAATTGGGAGAAAATGGGGAAAAAAATGGAGGAAATAAATGGGAATAAATGGAAATAAATGGGGAAAAATAATAGAGAATAAATGGAAATAAATGGGGAAAATAAATGGAAATAAATGGAGAATAAAAGTGGAGAATAAATGGAAATAAATGGAAAAAATACATAGGAAATAAATGGGAATAAATGGAAATAAATGACGAAAAATGGTAGAGAATAAATGGAAATAAATGGGGAATAAATGGAAAAAATACGTGGGAAATAGATGGGAATAAATGGAAAAAAAATGGAGAAAATAAATGGAAATAAATGAGGAAAAATGGTAGAAAATAAATGGGAATAAATGGGAAAAATACATGGGAAATAAATGGGAATAAATGGGGAAAATAAATGGAAATAAATGGAAATAAAAGTGGGAAATAAATGGGAGTAAATGGGGAAAATAAATGGAAATAAATGGGGAATAAATGGGGAATAAATGGGGAAAATAAATGGAGAATAAATGGAAATAAATGGGGAATAAATGGGGAAAAATAATAGAGAATAAATGGAAATAAATGGGGAAAAAATGTGGTAAATAAATGGGAATAAATGGAAAAAATACATGGGAAATAAATGGAAATAAATGGGAATAAATGGTAAAAAATAAATGGAAATAAATGGAAATAAAAGTGGGAAATAAATGGGAGTAAATGGGGAAAATAAATGGAAATAAATGGGGAAAATAAATGGGAATAAATGGAAATGAATGGGGAATAAATGGGGAAAAATAATGGAGAATAAATGGGAATAAATGGGGAAAATAATTGCGAATAAATGGGAATAAATGGGGAAAATACATTGAGAATAAATGGAAATAAATGAGGAAAAATGGTAGAAAATAAATGGGAATAAATGGAAATAAAAGTAAGAAATAAATGGGAGTAAATGGAAATATAAGTAAGAAATAAATGGGAATAAATGGAAATAAAAGTGGGAAATAAATGGGAGTAAATGGGGAAAATAAATGGAAATAAATGTGGTAAATAAATGGAGAATAAATGGAAATATAAGTGGAAAATTAATGGGAGTAAATGGAGAAAAAATCGTGAAATAAATGGAAAAAATACATAGAAAATAAACGCCAATAAACCACCAATAAAACCCAGCCCAAGATGGCGGCGCCAGCCCAAGATGGCGGCTCCAGCCCAAGATGGCGGCTCCAGCAGGGGATGGGGCGGGGCCGGAAGGGGCGGGGCCGCCCTTCAGCCAATGGAGGAGCAGCTCCGGGGGGTTGAAGGCGGTGACCAGGCAGGTCAGGGTGGCCCAGGGGTGGCCCTGGAGCTGCTCGGGGGGTGGGGGCAGGAGATAAACCAATGGGGGAGAAGCGTCCGGAACTGGAAAAAAAATTGGGTCGAAAAATCAGATTTTTGGGTCGAGGAGGTGGGAAAAATATGGGGGAGAAATGGGGAAAAAATTGGGAGAAAATGGGAAAAAAATGGAGGAAATAAATGGGAATAAATGGAAATAAATGGGGAAAATAAATAGAAATAAAAGTGGTAATAAATGGAAATATAAGTGGGAAATAAATGGAAATAAATGGGAATTAAATATGGCAATAAATGGAAATAAATGGGGAAAATACAAAGAAAATAAATGGGAATAAATGGAAAAAATACATAGAAAATAAATGGGAAATAAATGGAAATAAATGGGGAAAACATGTGGTAAATAAATGGGAATAAATGGAAAAAATAATAGAGAATAAATGGAAATAAATGGAAAAAATACATAGAAAATAAATGGGAATAAATGGAAATAAAAGTGGGAAATAAATGGGAGTAAATGGGGAAAATAAATGGAAATAAATGGGGAAAATAAATGGAAATAAATGGGGAAAATAAATGGGAATAAATGGAAATAAATGGGGAATAAATGGGGAAAAATAATGGAGAATAAATGGGAATAAATGGGGAAAATAATTGCGAATAAATGGGAATAAATGGGGAAAATACATTGAGAATAAATGGAAATAAATGAGGAAAAATGGTAGAAAATAAATGGGAATAAATGGAAATATAAGTAAGAAATAAATGGGAGTAAATGGAAATAAAAGTGGGAAATAAATGGGAATAAATGGAAATATAAGTAAGAAATAAATGGGAGTAAATGGAAATAAAAGTGGGAAATAAATGGGAATAAATGGAAATAAAAGTGGGAAATAAATGGGAGTAAATGGGGAAAATAAATGGAAATAAATGGGGAAAATAAATGGAGAATAAATGGAAATAATAATGGGAAATTAATAGGAGTAAATGGGGAAAAAATCGTGAAATAAATGAAAAAAACACATAGTAAATAAATAGCAATAAACCACCAATAAAACCAATAATTAAATAGAAATAAAGGAAAAAAACATTAAGAAAAAAAAAACACCAAAAAAAACCCCCCAAAAAACCCCCATTTCAATCAATGGAAATCCACGCCCAAGATGGCGGCTCCAGCCCAAGATGGCGGCTCCAGCCCAAGATGGCGGCTCCAGCCCAAGATGGCGGCCCCAGCCCAAGATGGCGGCTCCAGCCCAAGATGGCGGCCCCAGCCCAAGATGGCGGCTCCAGCCCAAGATGGCGGCTCCAGCCCAAGATGGCGGCTCCAGCTCAAGATGGCGGCCCCAGCCCAAGATGGCGGCTCCAGCCCAAGATGGCGGCCCCAGCCCAAGATGGCGGCCCCAGCCCAAGATGGCGGCCCCATATAGGAGAATAAATGGAAACAAATGGAAAAATATTCAAACCCCACCCCAACTTTCCGCCATCTTCGACTCCCAATTTTACCCATTTTCGGCCATCTTGGATTCTAACCCAACCTAATTTTCCACCATCTTGAATTCCCACCCAACCTAATTTTCGGCCATTTTGGATTTCAACCTCAACTTCCCACCATCTTGGTTTCCAACTCAACCCCAATTTTCAGCCATCTTGGATTCTAACCCAACCCCAACTTCCTGCCATCTTGGATTCTAACCCAACCTCCATTTTCCACCATCTTGGATTCCAACCTCCACTTTCAGCCGTCTTGAATTCTAATCCAAATTCAATTTTCGGCCATCTTGGATTTCAAACCCCCTTCAACTTTCGGCCATCTTGGATCCCAAACCATGCCCTAACTTTCCGCCATCTTGGCCTCCAACTCCCCCTCAATTTTCAGCCATCTTGGATCCCAACTCCAACCCAATTTTCCACCATCTTGAATTCCAAACTCAACCCCAATTTCCGCCATCTTGGCCTCCAACCCAACCCCAACTTTCAGCCATCTTGGACTCCCAATTTTACCCATTTTCGGCCATCTTGGATTCCCAACTCTACCCATTTTCGGCCATCTTGGCCTCCAAACTCAACCCCAATTTCCGCCATCTTGGCCTCCAACCCAACCCCAACTTTCAGCCATCTTGGACTCCCAATTTTACCCATTTTCGGCCATCTTGGATTCCCAACTCTACCCATTTTTGGCCATCTTGGATTCCAAACTCAACCCCAAATTTCCGCCATCTTGGCCTCCAACCCAACCCCAACTTTCAGCCATCTTGGACTCCCAATTTTACCCATTTTCGGCCATCTTGGACTCCCAATTTTACCCATTTTTGGCCATCTTGGATTCCAAACTCAACCCCAAATTTCCGCCATCTTGGCCTCCAACTCAACCCCAACTTTCAGCCATCTTGGACTCCCAATTTTACCCATTTTCGGCCATCTTGGACTCCCAATTTTACCCATTTTTGGCCATCTTGGATTCCAAACTCAACCCCAATTTTCCGCCATCTTGGATTCCACCTCCACCCACCTCCTCCCAATTTTTTTTTTCCTTTTTAAACCCCTTCCTCCCCTTCCTCCCGACTCACCAATCGTCTTCCTCATGGTCACCTCCCTCGGGAACAAAAACTCGGGATGCGCCACCCGACACGTGAACACCTGCCCCGACTCCCAGGCCTCGACGGTGACCGTGGCCACGCCCTCGGCCGCCAGGAGCCCGTTGGGCTGCAGCGACGGCGCCGACGTTTTGGTGGCCAAAACTTCTCCATCCTCCTTCAGCCACGTCACGTCCAGGCCCTCGGTGCTGCCGGCGGCCATGTTGGACACGCGGCAGGTCAGCCGGGCCGATTGCTCTTGGAAGATGTCGGCGAAAGCCGGAGGGATCGGCTCGACGCGGATTTCGGCGGCGGCCAAGGGTTGGTCGCCATCTTGTGTGGGGGGAGAAATTTGGGGTTAATTGGGGGGTCTTTGAGGATGATTTTGGGGTTTTTTTTCCCAAAGTTGTGGTTGGTGTTGACTCAACGGTCAAATTTTTTTTTGTTTTTTTTACCCCCAAAAACTCTCAATTTTTTTTTCCATTTTTTTCCCCAAAACAACCACAATTTTTTTAGATTTTCCCTCTAATACACCCCCAAAATCCCAAATCATTTTCTTTTGTTTCCCCCAAAAAATTCCAATTTTTTCCCATTTTTTCCCCTTAAAAATTCAAAATTTTTTCCCCTTAAAAAAACCCCAATTTTTTCTTGTTTTTTCCCCCCCAAAACTCCATTTTTTTCCCATTTTTTCCCCCAAAAAACCTCCAATTTTTCTTGTTTTGTCCCCCAAAAAATTCAAATTTTTTCCCATTTTTCCCCTTAAAAAAACCCCAATTTTTTTTGTTATTCCCCCTAAAAACCCCAATTTTTTCTGGTTGTTTTTCCCCATAAAAATTTGATTTTTTTTTCCATTTTTCCCCCTAAAAAACCCCAACGTTTTCCATTTTTTTCCCCTTAAAAAAAAAACCCAAATTTTTTTCATTTTTCCCCCAAAAATTCAAATTTTTTTCCATTTTTTCCCCTTAAAAAAAACCTCAATTTTTTTCTTGTTTTTCCCCCAAAAAAACCTCCAATTTTTTCTTGTTTTTTCCCCCAAAAAATCCAATTTTTTTTTGGTTTTTCCCGCCAAAACAACCCAAAACTTTTCTTGTTTTTTCCCCCCAAAACCCCCCTTTTTTTTCTTCTTTTTTTTCCCCCAAATACTCCAAATTTTTTTCATTTTTTTCACCCCAAAATTCCATATTTTTTCCATTTTCCCCCTAAAAAATCCAAATTTTTTTCATTTTTTCCCCCAAATACCCCCAATTTTTTTTTAAATTTTTCCCAAACGCCCCAAAAATCCCATTTTTTCCCCCAAAATCCCATTTTTTCCCCCAAAAAATTCTCATTTTTCCACTCACATCCGCACTCCATGGCTTTACTGGTGTTCCTCATCTCGGTGTCGGTGAAACAAGTAAAAACATCTCCCCGATCCCACTCGGCCTCGGTCACCACCAAACGACTTCCGGTGACGTAAAGGCCGGAAACGCCCGTCGGAGCCGGAAGTTCCGGGGCGGGGCCGTCGTTGACGGGGCTCCCGTTGCGGAGCCACCGGATGTGGGCGTGGCCGGGCAGGAGGGGGCGGGGCCCGCGGATTTGGCACAGGAGGGAGGAGTTTCTGTCGGGCCCTTGGAATTCCTCGCGCGACGGAGGGTGGAGGGTCAGGACGGGAGTGGTCGAAATCAAGGCGCCGGGACCTAAATAATTTTGGGAAAAAAATTAGAAATTTCTTAGGAAAAAATTAGATTTTTTTTTGGTGAAAAATTTGAGAAAATTTGGAAATTTTTGGAGGAAAAAAAAAGGGTGAAATTTGGGAAAAAAATTTGAATTTTTATGGTAAAATTTGGGAGGAAAAATTAAAAAAAATTGACAAGAAAATTCTTAAAATTTGGGCAAGAAAATCTGAAAATTTGGGAGAAAATGGAAAAAAAAATTGACAAGAAAATCCTTAAAATTTGGGAGGAAAAATCGTAAAAAATTTGGCAGAAAAATCCTAAAAATTGGGAGGAAAAAACCACCAAAATTCAGGAGGAAAAATCTTAAAAATTGGCAGAAAAATCCTAAAAAAATTGAGGAGAAAAATCCGTAAAAATTGGCAGAAAATTTGTAAAAAAATTGGCAGAAAAATCCTAAAAAAATTGGAAGGAAAATCCTAAAAAAATTGGGAGAAAAAACCATAAAAATTTGGGAAGAAAAATCGCAAAATTTGGCAGAAAAATCCAAAAAAAATTGGGAAGAAAAATCCTAAAAATTGGCAGAAAAAATCCTAAAAAAAAAAGGGGAGGGGGCGTGGCCAATGAAAAGGGCGTGGCCACCCGGAAGTGGGCGTGGTCACCGGAAGTGGGCGTGGCCGGGCAGGAGGGGGCGGGGCCCGCGGATTTGGCACAGGAGGGAGGAGTTTCTGTCGGGCCCTTGGAATTCCTCGCGCGACGGAGGGTGGAGGGTGAGCACAGGAGTCATTGAAATCAGAGAACCGGAACCTGAGGAATTTTGGGAAAAAAATTAGAAATTTTTGGGAAAAAATTAGATTTTTTTTTGGTAGAAAAATTTGAGAAAATTTGGAAATTTTTTGGAGGAAAAAAAAAGGTCGGAATTTGGGAAAAATTTTGAATTTTTATGGCAAAAATTTGGGTTCAAATCCTAAAAAATTTGGGAGGGAAAATTCTAAAATTTGGTAGAAAATCGTAAAAAAATTGAGAGGGGAAAACCCTAAAAATTTGGAAGAAAATGGTAAAAAATTTGGGAGGAAAATTCTAAAAATTGGGGAGGAAAATCCTAAAAATTGAGAGGAAAAAAACTGCCAAAATTCGGGCGAAAAAATGTCAAAATTTGGCAGAAAAATCCTAAAAAAATTGGCAGAAAAAAAGTGAAAATTTGGGAGGAAAAATCTTAAAAATTGGGAGGAAAAATCATAAAAAATTGGGAGGAAAATCCTAAAAATTGAGAGAGAAAATCCTACAAATTGGGAGGAAAAAATGTAAAAATTTGGGAGGAAAATGTCAAAGTTTGAAAGAAAAAATTCCTAAAAAAATCGGGAGAAAAATTGTAAAAAAATTGGCAGAAAAATCCTAAAAAAAATTGGGAAGAAAAAAATCTTAAAATTTGGCAGAAAAATCCTAAAATTTGGGACGAAAAATCTAAAATTTGGGAGGGAAAATCCTAAAAATATTGGGAAGGAAAATTCGAAAATTTGGAAGAAAATGGTAAAAAAATTGATAAGAAAATCCTTAAAATTTGGGAGAGAAAATTGTAAAAATTGGGACGAAAAATCACAAAATTAGGGAGGAAAAAACCGCCAAAATTCGGGCGAAAAATGTCAAAATTTGGGGAGAAAAATCCTAAAAAAATTGGGAGAAAAATCCTAAAAAAATTGGGAAGGAAAATTCGAAAATTCGGGAGGAAAAATCTCAAAAGTTGGGGAGAAAAATCTCCGAATTTGGCGATAAAAAAAATCTCAAAATTTGGGAGAAAAATCGTAAAATTTGACAGAAAAATCCTTAAAAAAATTGGGAGAAAAATCCGTAAAAATTTGGGAAGAAAAATCCTAAAAAAAATGGGTGGGAAAATCCTAAAAAAATTGGGAGGAAAAATCCTAAAAATTGGGGAAATTTAGAATAATTTCTGGGTTAATTTTGGGATATTTTTTGGGGCATTTGTGACATTCTTTGGGATCATTTTTTCGTCCATTTTTGGGCTCATTTTTGGGACATTTTGGCCAATTTTTGCGATAATTTTTTGCTTCATTTTTGGGACATTTGGGTTCATTTTTAGGCTCATTTTTGGGATAATTTTTGGGTTAATTTTTGGGTCATTTGGGACCATTTTTGGGATAATTTTTGGACTCATTTTTGGGATAATTTTATGGATATTTTGGGATAATTTTGGGGTAATTTTTGGGTTCATTTTTGCGACATTTGGGACAATTTTTGGGATCATTTTTGGGTTCTTTTTTGGGATTTTTTGGTGGATTTTTGGGATATTTTTTGGGTCATTTTGGTTCCATTTTTGGGATAATTATTGGGACTTTCGGGATCATTTTTTGGATGATTTTTGGCTCCATTTTTGGGATATTTTTGGGGACATTTTTTGGGATATTTTTTGTCCCTTTTTGGGACAATTTGGGACATTTTTTGGTTCATTTTTGGAACATTTTTGGGACATTTTGGGGTAATTTTTGGGTTATTTTTTGAGACATTTGGGATCATTTTTTGGTTCATTTTTGGCTTCATTATTGAGATATTTTGGGTTCATTTTTGGGTCATTTTGGTGAATTTTTGGGCTCATTTTTAGGATCATTTTTGTGTTAATTTTTGGGACTTTTGGAGTAATTTTTGGGTTCATTTTTGCGACATTTGGGACAATTTTTGGGATATTTTTTGGTCCATTTTTGGGCCATTTTTTGGTTCATTTTTGAGACAATTTTTGGAACATTTTGGGAACATTTTTAGGATCATTTTTGGGTTAATTTTTGGGACAATTGGGACATAAATTGGGTCCATTTTTTGTGACATTTGGGACCATTTTTTGGTTCATTTTTGGGTTCATTTTTTGGGTTCATTATTGGGACATTTGGGATGATTTTTTGGTTAATTTTTGGGACATTTGGGTTCATTTTTTGGTTCATTTTATGGACATTTTGGGATAATTTTGGGGTAATTTTTGGATCATTTTTTGGGTCGTTTTTGGGTTAATTTTTGGGATATTTTTGCCATTATTTAGGACAATTTTTAGGATAATTTTTGGGATATTTTGGACATTATTTACGATAATTTTTGGGTTAATTTTGGGTTCATTTTTTGGTTCATTTTTTGGTTCATTTGGGACATTTGGGATCATTTTTTTGTTCATTTTTGGGATCATTTTTGGGTTAATTTTTGGGACATTTTGGTGAATTTTTTGGGATATTTCAGGACAACTTTCATCCCCATTTTTGGGACATTCGGAATAATTTTTCAGGATTAATTTTTGCGTTATTTCCGATAATTTTGGGATAATTTTTGTGACATTTGAAATAATTTTTTTGGGGTCAATTTTTGCATTAATTAAAACAAATTTTTGGGGATAATTTTTGACCTCACCTGGATTAGACACCTGGACGCTCCTCCTCCCCCTGAGATGCTCCGCCGTGCACCAAAACGGCTGCCGGGATTTCCCCAACTCCAACTCCATCCCCAGCCTGGAAACCGCCAGGAAAGTTCCGGAACGTTCTCGAACCGCCGGGAAATCGGCGGCGCCGGCGGCGCTGGAATTGTCCCGGTCGCGCCAAGAAAATCCCACCCGGTTGGGCAGGAACCCGACGGCGACGCAGCCGACGGAGAAAAGGCTGGAGGAGCCGCAGGGGGAGAGGGGGAAGAGGTCGGGGGCGCGGGGAGAAGCTGTGGGGATGAAAAAAAATTTAAAAAAAAAAATTTGGTGAAAATCGGCGAAAATTTGAGGAAAATCGGCGAAAATTTGACAAAATTACGACGATTTTACGACGAAAATTCGATTTTTTTGGGTGATTTTTTTGGGAATTTTGTGGGGTTTTTTTTGTCCTGATTAATGTTTTTGAGAATTGGTTGGATTTAAGTGAAAATTTCCAATTTTTAGTGAAAATACAGATTTTTTAGCAGAAAATCGGTGAAAATTTGACGAAGTTACGACGAAATTTGACGAAATTACGACGAAAATTTGATTTTTTTAGAGAATTTTTCGCCATTTTTTGGGAATTTTTCAGGTTTTTTAGTCCTGACTAATTTTTTTGTGGAAAATTGGTTGTTTTCTAGTGAAAAGTTCCCGTTTTTTAGTGAAAATTCGCGTTTTTTAGCAGAAAATTGGTGAAAATTTGACGAAGTTACGACAAAATTTGACGAAATTACGACGAAAATTCGATTTTTTTTGGTGATTTTTTTGGAATTTTTTAGGATTTTTAGTCTTGACTAATTGATTGGAATATTTGTTGGGTTTTAGTGAGAAGTTCCCGTTTTTTAGTGAAAATTCGCGTTTTTTGGCAGAAAATCGGTGAAAATTGGACGAAATTACGACGAAAATTCGATTTTTTTAGAGAATTTTTTGCCATTTTTTGGGAATTTTTCAGGTTTTTTAGTCCTGACTAATTTTTTGTGGAAAATTGGTTGTTTTCTAGTGAAAAGTTCCCGTTTTTTAGTGAAAATTCGCGTTTTTTGGCAGAAAATCGGTGAAAATTTGACGAAATTACGACGAAAATTCGATTTTTTTGGTGATTTTTTTGGGAATTTTGTGGGGTTTTTTTTGTCCTGATTAATGTTTTTGAGAATTGGTTGGATTTAAGTGAAAATTTCCAATTTTTAGTGAAAATACAGATTTTTTAGCAGAAAATCGGTGAAAATTTGACGAAGTTACGACGAAATTTGACGAAATTACGACGAAAATTCGATTTTTTAGAGAAGTTTTCGCCATTTTTTGGGAATTTTTCAGGTTTTTTAGTCCTGACTAATTTTTTGTGGAAAATTGGTTGTTTTCTAGTGAAAAGTTCCCGTTTTTTAGTGAAAATTCGCGTTTTTTGGCAGAAAATCGGTGAAAATTGGACGAAATTACGACGAAAATTTGATTTTTTTGGTGAATTTTTCGCCTTTTTTTTTTTGGAATTTTTCAGGGTTTAGAGCTTTACCAGTATAGACCAGTATAGACCAGTATAGACCAGTATAGACCAGTCCAGACCAGTTCCAGCTTTACCATTCCCAGTATAAACCAGTATAGACCAGTCCAGACCAGTATAAACCAGTACAGGACCAGTCCCGGCACCTGGAGCTGCCCCAGCTTTACCAGTATAGACCAGTATAGACCAGTATGGACCAGTATGGACCAGTATGGGACCAGTAAAACCAGTCCAGACCAGTCCAGACCAGTATAAACCAGTATAGACCAGTACAGGACCAGTACAGGCACCTGGAGCTGCCCCAGCTTTACCAGTATAGACCAGTATAGACCAGTATAGACCAGTTTAGACCAGTATAGACCAGTACTGGCTCCCCCAGCCGCCCCAGCTCTACCAGTATGGACCAGTATAAACCAGTAAAACCAGTATAAACCAGTCCAGACCAGTCCCAGCTCTACCATTCCCAGTATAAACCAGTCCAGACCAGTATAAACCAGTATGGAACCAGTACCGGCACCTGGAGCTGCCCCAGCTTTACCAGTATAGACCAGTATGGACCAGTATGGACCAGTATGGACCAGTATGGACCAGTAAAACCAGTCCAGACCAGTCCAGACCAGTCCCAGCTCTACCATTCCCAGTATAAACCAGTATAGACCAGTCCCAGCTTTACCATTCCCAGTATAGACCAGTAAAACCCAGTCCAAACCAGTATAAACCAGTCTAGACCAGTATAAACCAGTAAAACCAGTACGGGACCAGTTCAGACCAATCCGGACCAGTTTAAACCAGTCAGGACCAGTCTAAACCAGTATAAACCAGTATAATCCTATTAAATCCTATTAAAAACCGATTAAAACCAATTAAAAGCCAATTAATCCTATTAAAAAGGAATTAAAACTAATTAAACCCCAATAATTCCATTAAAAACTAATAAAATCAAATTAAAACCGAATTTATCCTGTTAAAAACCAATTAAAACTGTTTAAATCCTAATTAATCCTATTAGAAACTAATTAAATCCAATTAAAACCGAATTAATTCTATTAAAAACCAATGAAAACTGATTAAAAGCCAATTAATCCTATTAAAAACCAATTAAAACCAAATAAATCCTAATTAATTCTATTAAAACCTAATTAAATCCAATTAAAACTGATTAAAACTCAATTAATTCTATTAAAAACCAATAAAACGTAATTAATCCTATTTAAACCTTAATAAATCCAATCAAACCAATTAAAACCCAATTAATCCTATTAAAAACCAATTAAACCCAATTAAAACTTCATTAATTCTATTAAATCCAATTAAAACCTATTAAACCCCAATTATTTTCTATTAAAACCAATTTAAACCAACTAAAACCTAATTAACTCTATTAAAACCTAATTAAATCCAATTAAAACCGATTAAAACTCAATTAATCCTATTAAAACCAATTAAAACTGATTAAAACCTAATTAATCTTATTAAAATCTGATTTAAAACCAATTAAAAACAATTATTCTATTAAAAAACAATTAAAACCGATTAAAAGCCAATTAATCCCATTAAAAATCAATTAAAACCAATTAAAACCCAATTAATCCTTTTAAAACCTTATTAAAGCCAATTAAAACCGATTAAAACCCAATTAATTCTATTAAAAACTGATGAAAACCAATTAAAACCGAATTAATTCTATTAAATCCAATTAAAACCAATTTAAACCAATTTAAACCCAATTAATTCTATTAAAACCAATTAAAACCGATTAAAACCTAATTAATCCTGTTAAAACCTAATTAAATCCAATTAAAACTGATTAAAAACTAATTAATTCTATTAAAAACCAATAAAAACCAAATTAATCCTATTAAAACCTTATTAAAACCAATTAAAACCGAATTAATCTTATTAAATCCAATTAAAACCGATTAAAAACTCAAATAATTCTATTAAAAACTGATTAAAACCCAATTAAACCCCAATAACTCCATTAAAAACTAATTTTAAAAAAATTAAAATCGAATTAATCCAATAAAAACTAATTAAAACCTCATGAAATCCAATTAAAATGGAAATAATCCGATTAAAACCGATTTAAACTAATTAAAACCTATTAACACCCAATTAATTCTATTAAAATGGAATTAATTCTATTTAAAAACTAATTAAAACTGATTAAAACCCAATTAATTCTATTAAAACCAATTAAAACCAATTAATGCCTAATTAATCCTATTAAAACCGAATTAAATCCAATTAAAACCGATTAAAACTCAATTAATTCCATTTAAATCAATTAAAGCCAATTAAAATCGAATTAATTCTATTAAAAACCGATTAAAACCCAATTAATTCGATTAAAAACTGATTAAATTCAATTAAAACCAATTAAAAGCAATTAAAACTAATTAATCCTATTAAAACTGATTAAAACCAATTAAAATCTATTGAAACCCAATTAATCCTATTAAAAAATCAATTAAAAAGCCAATTAAAACCCCATTTTTTTTACCCAAAAAATTCAATTTATTTTCCCTTCAAAACCCTCGTTTTTAACCCAAAAATTCAATTTATTTTTCGCCCCAAAAAATTCAACTTTTTCCCCTCAAAAATTTTCTCATTTTTAACCCAATTTTTCCCAAAAAAAATTTAATTTTTTCACCCCCAAAAATTCAAAATTTTTTCTCTAAAATTCAAATTTTTTTCTCCCAAAAATTAATTTTTTTCACCCAAAAATTTCAAATTTTTGCCCAAAAAAATTCAATTTTTTTCCTTAAAAATTAATTTTTTTTTCTTAAAAATTCAAAATTTTTTCCCCCCAAAAATCAATTTTTTTCTCTAAAAAATTCAATTTTTTCCTTAAAAATTAATTTTTTTTCTTAAAAATTCAATTTTTTTTCTTTAAAGTTCAATTTGTTTCCACCCAAAAAATCAATTTTTTTCCCCAAAAATTAATTTTTTTCACCCCAAAAATTCAAATTTTTTTCTTCAAAATTTTCAAATTTTTGCACAAAAAAATTTCAAATTTTTTTTCTTCAAAAATTCAATTTTTTCCCCCAAAAATCAAATTTTTTTCCCTCAAAAAACTCGATTTTTTCCTCTAAAATTCAATTTTTTCTTCAAAAATTCATTTTTTCTCCCAAAAAAATTCAATTTTTTTTCCTTAAAAATTAAATTTTTTCCTTAAAAATTCAAATTTTTTTCTCCAAAATTAATTTTTTTTTCCTTAAGAATTCAAATTTTTTTCCTTAAAAATTCAAATTTTTTCCTTTAAAATTAATTTTTTTCTCCAAAATTCAAATTTTTTCTCTGAAATTCAAATTTTTCTCCAAATTGACCAAAAAAATTTGATTTTTTTTTTTTTTTTTTCCTGTCCAGGTGTTGTTTTCGAGCCCCAAAAAGGGGAAATTTCAGCCCCTAAAAAAAGGCCCCAAAAACTTCCCCTTTTTTTGTTGTTTTCGAAAATTTTTTGGGGTCAAAAATTTCCCCTTTTTTGGGGCCATTTCGGTTTCGGGGGAAAAAAAATTTGAATTTTTGGGGGTGAAAAAAAAGGAAAATTTTGATTTTTTAATTGAATTTTAATTGAGCTTTAATTGACTTTTAATTGAATTTTAATTAAATTTTAATTTAATTTTAATTGATTTTTAATTGAATTTTTAAATTGAGTTTTAATTGATTTTAATTGAGTTTTAATTGAATTTTGATTGAATTTTAATTGAATTTTAATTTGATTTTTATTTGATTTTTTAATTGAATTTTAATTTATTTTAATTGAGTTTTATTTGATTTTTATTTGATTTTTATATTAATTTTTAATTGAATTTTATTTGATTTTTAAATTAATTTTTAATTGATTTTTATTTGAGTTTTAATTGAGTTTTAATTGAGTTTTTAATCGATTTTTTAATTATTTGAAATTTTGAATGTTTTTAAATTTTATTTCTTTGATTATTTTATTTTATTTTATTTTATTTTAATTTAATTTAATTTAATAATTTAATTTAATTTATTGCAGTTTAATTAAATTTAATTCAAATTTAATTCAGTTTAATTGAATTAAATTTAATTTATTTCAATTTCAATTTAATGTCAATTTAATTCCATTTAATTCAATTTAATTGACGGATTTTAATTTATTTTGATTTATTTAATTTAATTTAATAGAATTTAATTCAATTGAATTTAATTAACTGGATTTAATTAATTTAATTTAATTTAATTTAATTTAATTCAATTTAATTTATTTTATTTTATTCAATTTAATTGAATTGAAAAAATTCTTTTTAATTTAATTTTATTTGATTTAATTTCATTTAATTTTTAATTTAATTTAATATAATTAACTGGATTTATTTTGATTTGATTTAATTTAATTTAATTTAATTTAATTTAATTTATTTAATTAGATTTACTTTGATTTAATACAATTTAATTCTATTAAATTAAATTAAATTAAATTAATTTTTAAAATTCAATTTCATTTGAGATAATTTAATTTGATGAATTTAATTTAATTCAATTTAATTTAAATTTAATTTTAATTTAATTTCAACTCAATTTCATTTTAATTTCATTTTAATTTCAATTGAATTTCAATTCCCTTTACTTTATTTGAATTTATTTTTCAATTTTTTTCAATTTTTCCTCGAGTTTTTTCTCAAATTTTTCTCAATTTTTTCTCCATTTTTTTCTCATTTTTATCTCAATTTTTATTTCAATTTTTTCTCAATTTTTTCCTCATTTTTTCTCATTTTTTCCTCAAAATTTTCTCAATTTTTTCTCTTTTTATTCTCATTTTTTCACCATTTTTTCACCATTTTTTCACCATTTTTTATCCATTTTTTCTCTTTTTTTTTTCACAATTTTTTCTCCATTTTAATCTCAATTTTTATTTCAATTTTTTCCTCAATTTTTTTCTCTTTTTTCTCTTTTTTTTCACAATTTTTTCTCAAATTTTTCTTAAAATTTTCTCCTTTTTTTCCTCTTTTTTTTCCCTAATTTTTTCTCTTATTTTTCTCATTTTTTCTTCATTTTTGTCTCAATTTTTCTCAATTTTTTCCTCATTTTTTCCTATTTTTTTTCTCTTATTTTTCTCTATTTTTTGTCTTTTTTTTCTCAATTTTTTCTCTTTTTATTCTCATTTTTTTCACATTTTTTTCCTCATTTTTTCTCTTATTTTTCTCATTTTTTCTTCATTTTTTTCTCATTTTTTCTCCATTTTTTTCTCAAAATTTTTTCTCATTTTTTCTCCATTTTTTATCAAATTTTCTCAATTTTTTTCCACAATTTTTCCTCAAATTTTTTCTCATTTTTTTCCTTTTTTAAAAATTTTTTCCACAATTTTTTTCTATTTTTTTCTCATTTTTAACTCAATTTTTCTCATTTTTTTCTCAATTTTTTTGCCCATTTTACCCCAATTTAATTTAATTTTAATTTTAATTTTAATCTAATTTAATTTTAATTTAATTTAAATTTAATTAAATTTAATTTTTTCCCATTTTCCCCAAAACTCACCTAAAAAACCCCTAAAAATCCAATTTTTACCCAAAATTCAATTTTTTTCCACCATTTCAACCCTAAAAAACCCCCCAAAACATCAAAATTTGGACTCAAAAAATTTCAAATTTTGGGCCAAAAAAATTCAAATTTTCAGACCCGAAAATTTTAATTTTAGAACCAAAAAAATTCGAATTTTTGGACCAAAAAAAATTCAATTTTTAGAGTAAAAAAATATTAAATTTTTGGACTAAAATAATTCAAATTTCCACCCCCAAAATCCTCAAAAATTTGACCAAAAAAATCTGATCTTTTTGCTCAAAAAATTCAAATTTTCAGCCCCAAAAAATCCAATTTTTCAGCCCAAAAAAAAAATCAATTTTTTGGCCGGAAAAAATTAAATTTTTCTGATTAAAAATTTTCGAATTTTCCACTTAAAAATTACAAATTTTTTAGAATAAAAAAAATTCCCATTTTCTGACCCAAAAAATTTCAATTTTTTCGGGTCAAAAAATCCCAATTTTTACCCCCCCAAAAATTCAAATTTTTGGCCATAAAAATTCAAAATTTTTAACCAAAACAATTCAATTTTTTCGTCCCCAAAAATTCGAAATTTTGCCCCCCAAAAAAGTCCAAATTTTTCAGTAAAAAAATTTCAAATTTTTAATTAAAAAATCCAAAATTTTCAGCCCAAAAACCCCAATTTTTGACCAAAAAAATCCAAATTTTTTGGTCCAAAATATTCAATTTTTCTGCCCAAAAAATTCAATTTTTTCAGCCCAAAAAAATCCAAATTTTGACCTAAAAAATCCCATTTTTTGACCTTAAAAATCTCAATTTTTTACCCTAAAAAATTCAATTTTTTAGTCAAAAAAATCCAAATTTTTTTGGCCCAAAAATTTCTATTTTTTCGCCCAAAAATTTCAAAATTTTCAGCCCAAAAATTTCATTTTTTTCTGCCTTAAAAATCCCAATTTTTGACCTAAAAAATCCCATTTTTTGACCCAAAAAATTCAATTTTCAGCCCAAAAAATTCAATTTTTTAGTCCAAAAAATTCAATTTTTGACCAAAAAAATCCAAATTTTCTGCCCCCAAAAAATCCAAATTTTGACCTAAAAAATTCCCATTTTCTGACCTTAAAAAACTCAATTTTTCACCCTAAAAAATTCAATTTTTCCGCCTAAAAAAAAAAAACCCCAAAAAATCCACCAAAAAAAAAAAAATTTAAAAAATTAAAAATATTTTTAAAAATTCTCCCTCAGAAATTTTTCCCGCCAAAATTCCCCCTCAGAAAATTTTCCCGCCAAAATTCCCCCTCAGAAAATTTTCCCGCCAAAATTCCGCCCCCCTCAGATTTTCCCGCCAAAATTCCCCCCCTCAGATTTTCCCGCCAAAATTCCTCCATCTTTAAAACCGCCCGTGAGGGGGGGGGGGGGTGGAAAAAAGGGAGGAATTTTGAGGTAAAAAATGAAGAATTTTGAGGTAAAAAAGGAAGAATTTGGGGTAAAAAGTGAAGGGTTTTTACCGCTGGAGACGGTGACGACGGTGCCGCTGCCCCAGGCGTCAATAGGGGACCCACGGTGGGAGGGGAAAGGGGAAAGGCCCGGCAAAAAGGGGAAATTGGGGGTTTTGGGGGGGAAAAAAAAGGGGAAAAAAGGGGGGAAATAAAGGGAAAATAAAGGGGAATTGGGGGGGAAATTAAGGGGAAAATAAAGGGGGAAAGTGGGGGAAAATTGGGGAAAAGGGGGGGAAAATGGGGGGAAATTTGGGGAAAAAATAAAGGGGAAAATGGGGAAAAAATAAAGAGGAAAAAATGGGGAAAAAATGGGAAAAAAATTGGGGGAAAATTGAGAAAAATTGGAGAAAAAAATGGGGAAAAAATGGAGAAAAAATGAGAAAAAAATGGGGGAAAATGGGGAAAAATTGAGAAAAATTGGGGAAAAAATGATGGAAAAATTGGGGGAAAATGGGAAAAAAATGGGGAAAATAAATGGAAAAAATGGGGAAAATAAAGGGGAAAAAATGGGGAAAATAAAGGGGAAAAATGGGGGAAAATGGGGGAAAAAAGGGGGAAAAATGGGGAAAAAATTGAGAGAAAATGGGGAAAAATGGAGGAAAATGGGGGGAAAATGGGGAGAAAATAGGGGAAAAATAAAGGGGAAAATGGGGAAAAAAGAAAGGGGAAAATGGGGAAAAATGGGGGAAAATAAAGGGGAAAATGGGGAAAAAATAAAGGGGAAAATTGGGGAAAAATAAAGGGAAAATTGGGGGGAAATAAAGGGGAAAATGGAGAAAAAATGGGGAGAAAATTGGGAAAAATGGGGAAAAAATAAAGAGGAAAAATGGAGAAAAAATGAGGGGGAAAATGGGGAAAATAAAAGGGAAAATGAGGAAAAAATGGGGGGAAAAGAGGAGAAAATAAAGGGGGAAAATTGAAAAAATTGGGGGAAAAATAAAGGGAAAATAAAGGGGAAAATAAAGGGGAAAAGAGGAAAAAATAAAGGGGAAAATTGGGGAAAATAAAAGGGAAAAAAAGAGGAAAAAAATCCTGAAAATTGGGAAAATAAAGGGGAAAATAAAAGGAAAATAAAGGGGAAAATGGGGGGAAAATTGGGGGGAAAATTTGGGGAAAAAAGGGGAGAAAAAAGAGAAAAAAAATTAGAAAAATTGGGAAAAAATAAATGGGAAAATGAAGGGGGAAAAGGAGGAAAAATTGGAAAAAAAGGGAAAATAAAAGGGGAGAAAAATCGGGAAAAATGGTAAAAAAAACAGGGAAAAAAAATCGGAAAACGGGAAAAAACAAAGGGAAAAAAATCAGGGGGAAAAATCGTGAAAATGGTGAAAAAATAAAGGGAAAAATGGGGAGGAAAAGAGGAAAAAATTGGGAAAATTGGGGGGAAAAAGAGGGGAAAAAAGAGGAGAAAATTTGGGGGGAAATTATTATAAAAAAGAAATTTAATTTCAGTGAAATTTTGGGGTGAAAACGGGTTAAAAATTCGGATTTTTTTGGTATTTTTTGGGGGTTTTGTTGGGTTTTTTTGCTGGGTGAAAAATGGGAAAAAACGGGGAAAATTTTTGGGGGAAAGTGAAAAAACGGACAAAAAATTTCATGTTTTTGGTGATTTTTGTGGTAAAAAAGGTGAAAAATTTGGGGATTTTTGGGGATTTTTTTGGGTTTTTTGGGTGGGAGAAAATCAAGATTGGAGGAAAAGTGGAAAAATTGGGGAAAAATAGAGGAAAAATGGGGAAAAAGTGGAAATTTAATGATTTTTGGTGCTTTTTTTTGTACGAAAATTGTGATTTTTTTTTTTTTTTTTTGAGAGTTTTTTTTTTTTTTTTTGGTGGATTTTGTGGGGAAAAGGGAAAATTGGGGGGGGAAAAAAAAGGGAAATATTTGGAAAAGAAAAAAAAAAGATTAAAAATCGGAAAAATTGGGGGAAAAAAACGAAATAAAACAAAAGAAAAAAATTGGGGGAAAATGGAAAAAAATTGGGGGGAAAAAGGGAAAAAAAATTGTGAAAATGGGGAGAAAAAAATGGAGAAAAATTTGAGAAAATTGGGGAAAAAAGGGGGTGAAAAAATTGGGAAAATGGTGAAAAATAAAAGGGAAAAAAATTGGGAAAATGGAGGAAAAAAAATTATGTGAAAATGGTGAAAAATGCCCCAAAATCCACAAAAATTTTGGGTCAAAAATGGGGAAAAAACCGGGATTTGGAATAGAAATTGAAATGAGGCAAAAATTTGGGGCAAAAACGCCGAAAAACGGGAAAAATGCTCAAAAATTGGGCGAAATTCGGGTAAAAAACGGGTTAAAAAAATCAGAATTTTGGAAAAAAAGGGGTTAAAAAAGCGGGATTTGGGTAAAAAACCTGAAATGAGAACAAAATTTGGGTGAAAAACGCTGAAAAATTGGAAAAATGCTCAAAAATGCCTCAAAATCGGGCGAATTTGGGTAAAAAATGGCGTTTAAAATTGGGATTTTTGGTCAAAAAAGGAAAAAAAACGGGATTTGTGTTGAAAAACCCAAAATTTGGGTCAAAAACTCCAAAAATCTCCCGAAATTTTGGTCAAAACCGGCCAAAAACGGGTTAAAAAAACCAGGATTTTGGTAAAAAACCAGGAAAAAACGGGATTTGGGAAAAAAAAAAATCTGAAATTTGCTCAAAATTTGGGTCAAAAACAGGTTAAAAAGTCGGGATTTGGGTCCAAAACTGATTTAAAAATCAGAATTCTGATCAAAAAACGGCCAAAAACGGGTTAAAAAATAAAATTTTGGTGAAAAACGGGACAAAAAACGGTTAAAAAGTGGAATTTTGGTAAAAAACGGGTTAAAAAAAGTGGGATTTTGATCAAAAACGGCCAAAAACGGGTTAAAAATTCGGGATTTTTTACCAAAAACGGCCAAAAAAAATGGTTTAAAAACCCCAAATTTTGGTCAAAAAACGGGTTTTAAAAATTGGACAAATTTTGGGTCAAAAACGGGTTAAAAAAAACGGGATTTGGGTGAAAAAGGTCCCAAAATGGGTTAAAAAATTGGAATTTCGGTCAAAAATGGTAAAAAAAATGGTTTTAAAAAAATCGGAATTTTGGTAAAAACTGGTTTAAAAATGGGAATTTTGATAAAAAACGGGTTAAAAAATGAGAATTTTGATTAAAAAAGGCCAAAAACGGGTTAAAAACGGGTTTAAAAAGCGGAATTTTGGTAAAAAATGGGTTAAAATTTGTGAATTTTGGTCCAAAAGGGGTTAAAATTAGTGAATTTTGGTGTCAAAAGGCGGAAGTTGCGGATTTGGGTGAATTCGGGGTTTTTGGGGCCCTTTGAGCCCCCGGGAGCAGCAGCAGCGCCGGGGCCGCTCCCACCGTGCCACGGAGGCGGCCAAAAACCACAACGAAATATGGGGGAAAAATGGGGAAAATAATGGGGGAAAATGGGGAAAAAATGGGGAAAAATGGGGAAAATAAAGGGGAAAAAATGGGGAAAAAATGGGGAAAAATGGGGAAAAAATGGGGAAAATTGAGAAAAAAAATTGGGAAAAAATGAAAAAAAAATGGGGAAAATAAATGGAAAAAATGGGGAAAAATGGGGAAAATAAAGGGGGAAAATGGGGAAAATAAAGGGGAAAAAAGGGGAAAAAAATGGGGAAAAAATTGAGAGAAAATGGGGAAAAAATGGGGAAAATAAAGGGGAAAAAATGGGAAAAAATGGGGAAAAAATTGGGAAAAAATTGGGGAAAAAATGGGGGGAAAATGGTGGAAAAATTGAAAAAAATTAGGGGAAAAAATGGGAGAGAAAAAATTGGGGAAAAATTGAGAAAAAATGGGGAGAAAATGGGGGAAAATGGGAAAAAAATTGGGGGAAAATTGAGAAAAATTGGAGAAAAAAATGGGGAGAAAATGGGGAAAAATGGGGAAAATAAATTGAAAAAATGGGGGAAAATGGGGAGAAAATGGGGAAAAAAGGAAAAAATAAAAAGGGAAAAATGGGGAAAAAAATTGAGAAAATAAAGGGGAAAAATTAGAAAAAAAAATAGAGAAAAAAACTGGGGAAAAATTGAAAAAATTTGGGGGAAAAAATGGGGAAAAAATGAGAAAAAAATTGGGGGAAATTGGGAAAAATTGGGGAAAAAATGGGGAAAAAATTGGGAAAAATTTGAGAAAAATTGGGGGAAAATGGGGAAAATTGGAGAAAAAAATGGGGGGAAAATGAGGAAAAAATGGAGAAAAAACGAAGAAGAAATGGGGGAAAAATGTGGGAAAAATTGGGGAAAAAATGGGGAGAAAATGGAGAAAAAAATGGGGAAAAAATGGCAAAAATTAAAAAAAAATTAATCCAGATTTGGGTCAAAAATGTCCCAAAAAAAGAGTCAAAATTTGGGTCAAAACACAGAAAAAAAAAATCAAAATTAATTCAGATTTGGGACAAAAATAATAAAAAAATTCAAAATAAATTCAATTTTGGGTCAAAAATAATAAAAAAATTCGAAATAAATTCAGATTTTTTGGGTCGAGTTTCCTGAGAGAGAAAAAAGGGCCCCAAATTTGAGGCAAAACCACAAAAAAAATGCAAATTTTGTGGTCGAAAAAGAGGAAAAAAGTGAAAAATAAAGTCGGGAAAAAATAAAGGGGAAAATGAGCCCAAATTTGGGTGAAAAATGGGAAAAAAATGAGAAAATTGGTGAAAATTTTGGGGGAAAATGGGAAAAAAATGGAGAAAAATGGGGAAAAATGGGAAAAAAATGGGGAAAAATGGGAAAAAAATGGAGAAAAAATTGGGAAAAATGGGGGAAAAAATTGGGAAAAAATGGAGAAAAATTTGGGGAAAAATTGGGAAAAAAATGGGAAAAATTGGGAAAAATTGGGGAAAAATGGGGAAAAAATGGGGAAAAATTGGGAAAAATTTGGGGAAAAAAATTGGGAAAAATTTGGGAAAAATGGAGAAAAAATTGGGAAAAATTGGGGAAAAATGGGGAAAAAATTGGGAAAAATGGGGAAAAATGGAGAAAAAATTGGGAAAAATTAGGGAAAATTAATGGGGAAAATTTTGGGAAAAATTTGGGGAAAAAATTGGGGAAAAATTGGGGAAAATTAATGGGAAAAAATTGGGGAAAAATTGGGAAATTTGGGGGAAAAATGGGGAAAAAATTTGGGAAAAATGGAGAAAAAATTGGGGAAATTTGGGGGGAAATTTGGGGGGAAAATGGGGGAAAAATTGGGGAAAAATGGGGAAAAATGGGGAAAAAATTGGGAAAAATTGGGAAAAAATGGGGAAAAAATTGGGAAAAAATGGGAAAAATGGGAAAAATGGGGAAAATTTGGCAAAATTTGGGGAAATTTTGGGAAAATGTGGGAATTGAACCTTTTTTGTGCTTTGTGTGAACGAAACTGTGAAAAACGTGAATTTTTATTAATTTTATTCAATTTTTTTTTTTTAATTAATGGATTGGACTCTGACAATTGAGACGAACCCAACTCAAGTCAAGTTAACCCAACTCAACCCAACCATGACCAACCCAACTTCGTCTTCCTCTTCCACCCAACCGTGACCAAATCAACCAAACTCAAGTCAACTTAATTCAACTCAACCCAACTCAACTCAACCCAATCCCCTCATCCTCTTCCACCCAACCGTGACCAACTCAACCCGACTCAACTAAATCCAACCCAACCTGCTCTTCCTCTTCCACCCAACCGTGACCAACTCAACTCAACTTCCTCTTCCAGCCAACTCAACTCAACTCAACTCAACCATGACCGACCCAATCTCCTCTTCCTCTTCCATTCAACCCAACTCAACCATGACCAACCCAACTCAACCCAACCCAACTCAACCATGACCAACCCAACTCAACCCAACCCAACTCAACCATGACCAACTCAATCCCCTCTTCCTCTTCAACCCAACCCAACCCAACTTGACCCAACTCAACCCAACTTCCTCTTCCCCTTTTACTCAACTATGACCAACTCAACCCAACTCAACCATGACCAACCCAACCTTATCTTCCTCTTCCACCCAACCGTGACCAAATCAACCAAATCCAAGTCAACTCAATTCAACTCAAGTCAACCCAACCCCGTCTTCCCCTTTTACTCAACTATGACCAACTCAACTCAACTCCCTCTTCATCTTCCTCTTCCACCCAACTCAACTCAACCCAACTCAACTCAATTCAACTCAACTCAACCCAATCCCCTCATCCTCTTCCACCCAACCGTGACCAACTCAACCAAACTCGAGTCAACTTAATTCAACTCAAGTCAACCCGACCCCGTCTTCCCCTTTTACTCAACCATGACCAACCCAACTTCATCTTCCTCTTCCACCCAACTCAACTCAACCCAACTCAACTCAATTCAACTCAACTCAACCCAACCCAACTCAACCCAACTCAACCCCCTTTTCCTCTTCCGCCCAACCGTGACCAACTCAACCCAACTCAACTCCCTCATCCTCTTCCTCTTCCATCCAACTCAACCCAACTCAACCCAAGTCAAATCAACTCAACTCAACTTCCTCTTCCTCTTCCACCCAACTCAAGTCAACCCGACCCAACCCAACTCAACCATGACCAACCCAACTCCCTCATCCTCTTCCACTCAACTCAACCCAACTCAACCCAACTCAACTCCCTCTTCATCTTCCTCTTCCACCCAACTCAACTCAACCCAACCCAACCTCCTCTTCCTCTTCCACCCAACTCAAGTCAACTCGACCCAACTCAACTCAACCCAAGTCAAGTCAACTCAACCTCCTCTTCCTCTTCCACCCAACTCAAGTCAACTCAACCCAACCCAACTCAACCATGACCAACCCAACTCCCTCATCCTCTTCCACTCAACTCAACCCAACTCAACCCAACTCAACTCAACTCAACTCAATTCAGCCCCTTCATCCTCCACCCAACCATGACTAACTCAACTCAACTCAACCCCCTCTTCCTCTTCTACCCAACCGTGACCAACTCAACACAACCGTGACCGACCGAACCTTGTCTTCCTCTTCCACCCAACTCAACCCAACTCAACCATGACCAACCCAACTTCCTCATCCTCTTCCACCCAACTCAACTCAACCCAACCCAATTCAACTCAACCCAACCCCCTCTTCATCTTCCTCTTCCACCCAACTGTGACCGACTCAACTCAACTACACCCAACTCAACCCCCTTTTCCTCTTCCACCCAACCATGACCAACTCAACTCAACCACGACCGACCCAACTTCCTCATCCTCTTCCACTCAACCACGACCGACCCAACTTCATCTTCCTCATCCACCCAACCCCTCCCTTGAGACCCCCCCCACCCCACCCCACCCCCACCCCGAGGTTTTCCTCCACCCGTCCCCTTCCCCCGGCACCGCCGTGAGCGGCGCAGAAATAGGCGCCGGAATCCTCGTCCTGGAGCTCGTTCACGGTCAGCGTCACCGAGCCCCGCCCGTCGTCCCTGGAGATCCTGAACCTCCCGCGCTCCGTCACCACTTCTAAATCCCATCTCCCCCTTTTTTGCCGCACCCAAAAAATCTGGGAAGGCCGGGAATAATCGAACCCGGATCCGCGGCAGAGCAGAGTCAGGGACCCCCCGGGGGCTCGGAGGTCGCCCCCGGACTCCTGAAGGGTCACGGCCGCTCGGAGCCCTGCGGGAAAAAAATTAAAAAAATTAAAAAATTAAAAAAAAAAATGGGAGATGGGGATGAGGCGCCGGATCCGGGCGTGTCCCGGGGTGGGCGCGGCGCTCCGGAGGCGCCGGGACGCACCTGGCAGGGCCAAGAGCGCCGCGAAGGCGAGGAAAGAGCTCGAAGCCATGGCCGGGGTCGTGCCGGGACGTGCCGGAGTCGAGGAACCCCCGGGGGTTTTTATGGGGGAGGAAAAATGGGCGTGGCTTGGGTGAAAAGGGGTGGGCGGGGTTTTGGCGGGAAAAGGGTTTGAGGGGAAAAGGGGGCGGGGTTTTTTTTGGCGGGAAAAGGGGGGGTGGGGTAATAATTATTGAGGGATTAATTAATTAATGCGGGTTTGATTTTTTTGTTCAAGGGTGTGGTTTGATTAGCGGAGTTAATTAGTGGCCGTGGGGTTAATTGGCGGAGTCGGGGTCGGTAATTAATAAGTCCCTGTTAATTGCAAGACGCCAAATCATTAATTAATAGGTCCCAGTTAATTATAAGACGCCAAATCATTAATTAATAGGTCGGAGTTAATTGCCGGTGTCCAATTTAATAATTAATAGGCCCCAGTTAATTGCAGGAGCCCGAATCATTAATTAATAGGACGAAGTTAATTGCAAGTGGCCAAATTATTAATTAATAGGTCGGAGTTGATTTCTGACATTCAATTCATTAATTAATAGGTCAGAGTTAATTATAAGATGCCAAATAATTAATTAATAGGTCTGAGTTGATTTCCGATGTCCAATTTAATAATTAATAGGTCCCAGTTAATTTTAAGACCCCAAATAATTAATTAATAGGTCGGAGTTAATTGCCGGCATTTGAGTCAATAATTAATTGGTCCCAGTTAATTTCTGGCATCCAATTAATTAATTAATAGGCTCCAGTTAATTGCTGGTGTCCGATTCAATAATTAATAGGTGCCAGTTAATTATAAGATCCCAAATAATTAATTAATAGGTCCCAATTAATTGTCAGTGTCTAATTCAATAATTAATAGGTCCCAATTAATTGGCAGTGTCCAATTCATTAATTAATAGGCCCCAGTTAATTGTAAGACCTCAAATAATTAATTAATAGGTCAGAGTTAATTTCCGGAATTCAAAACATTAATTAATAGGCCCCAGTTAATTGTAAGACCTCAAATAATTAATTAATAGGTCCGAGTTGATTTCCGGTGTCTGAATCAATAATTAATAGGTCAGAGTTAATTGGGAGTGCTCAATTAATTAATTAATAGGCCGGAGTTGATTTCTGGCATCCAAATAAATAATTAATAGGTCCCAGTTAATTATAAGACCCCAAATCATTAATTAATAGGTCCTAGTTAATTGTAAGACCCCAAATAATTAATTAATAGGTCCCAGTTAATTGGGAGTGCTCAATTAATTAATTAATAGGCCGGAGTTGATTTCTGGCATCCAAAACATTAATTAATAAGTCCAGGTTAATTGCCAGCGTTCAATTAATTAATTAATGGGTTTTGGTTTTGTTGGTGGAGTCCGAATTGATAATAAACGGGATTAATTATTAAAAAAAAATTATTTCGTAATAAATTGATAAAAAGTAATAATTTCATAATAAATTGATTAAAAATAATAATTTAATAATAAATGGAATTAATTAATTAATAGGCCCCAGTTAATTGTGAGACTCCAATCCATTAATTAATGGGTCTGGTGTTAATTACAAGAGGCCAATTCTTAATTAATTAATAATTAATTAATTCTTAATTAATAGGCCCCGGTTAATTGCTGATGTCCGATTAATTAATTAATTGCTCCCAGTTAATTGGAAGAGTCCAATTAATGGCGCCCCCTGGTGGCGATTTCAGTTAATTAAATAATTAATTAAATAATTACTGGGGGTTGGGGTTAATTGCGGAAATCCAATTAATTAATTATTGAGTCAATTACAATTCATTCTAATTAATTAATCAAAGCCTGGGGGTTAATTGGGGTAATCCCTTTAATTAATTAATTAATTAATGGATCCAGGTCAATTATTGGAGTGGCGGGAATTAATTAATTAATTAAAGTAATAAATAAAATAAAATAAAATAAAATAATTACTCAATTAAATAATTTAATTAATTGTCAATTAATTAATGGACAGTATCATGTTAAATAATTAATTAATTAATTTCAGGCGACCCTTTAATTATGGAATTAATTAATTAGCGGGTCCAGGCAATTAATTAATTAATTAATTAATGGGTCAAGTGTCCACGTCATCAAACAATTAATGCATCGGGATTATTAACAGGCATCCGATTATTTGATTAATTAATTAATGGGCGTTAATAATGGGCATCCACTATATTAATTAATAAATTGATATTTATTAATTTATTTAATATATTAAATATATTTAATATATTTATTATATTTAATATATTTAGTATATTAATTATTAATATTTAATAATTATTTGGGATTTTAGAGTCCGATTAATTAATGGGAAAATGGGGTATACGAGTAATTATTTAATTGATTAATTAATCAACCATGGGGCTCTAATTAATTAATTAACTAATCGGGATTAATTAAATAATGGATTAATAAATTATTAATAAATATATTTTAATAATCTGAGCTACTTAATTATTATAGTGATAAATTTATTAATGGCGAAATTTTTGTGGGATTTATCCAATTAATTAATTAAATAATCGGGATTAATAATATAAATAAAATTATTAATAAAAATATAAAATATATATTTATTAATCTGAGTTATCCAATTATTTTATTGATAAATTTATTAATGGCGAATTTTCTGGGGGATTTATCCAATCAATTAATTAATTAATTAATCGGGATTAATCCAATTAATGGATTAATGATTGATTAATAAATAGATTAAAATATTGAAAAATTAAAAAATATTAAAAATATTAATAAATCAAAAGAAATAATAAAAAATTAATCCAGGCGCCCGATTAATTAATTAAAGGGGGAATTAATAAGCTGATAAATTAATTTAATAATAATAATAATAATAATAATAATGAGTCCAAGTAATTATTCCATTTATTAATAATATAAATAAAACAATAAATAACGACAATAAAATAGGAATTAATAAATAAAAATAATAAAAATGAAAAAAATAATAAAAATAATTGAAAATAAAATGGCAATTAATAAATAAAAATAATAAAAATGAAAAAAATAATAAAAATAATTGGAAATAAAATAGGAATTAACAAATAAAAATAATAAAAACGAAAAAATAATAAAAATAATTGAAAATAAAATAGGAATTAACAAATAAAAATAATAAAAACGAAAAAAATAATAAAAATAATAAAATAAAATAGGAATTAACAAATACAAATAATAAAAATGAAAAAATAATAATAAAAAAATAAAAATAATAAAAATAATATAAATAATAAAACTTTATTTCACAAATAAAATTTACAAAAAAAAAAATCACAATTAAAAAATCACAAATAAAAAAGCAGAATTATTAATTTTGGGTCAAAATCGAGGAAAATTCGCGGAAAAATTGAAAATTTGGGAAAAGAGTTAAAAAAATTAAATTTGGGACCAGCAAAAGCCCCGAAAAAAGTAAAAATTAAAATTATTATTATTATTATTATTATTAATATATTATTATTAATATAAAAATATCTAAATTTTGGTGGGGTTTTTTATTTGTTTGTTGTTATTTACACTGAGTTAAAAATTAAATTTAAAATACTTAATTTATTACTGTTATTAATATAAAAAATAATTTAAATTTTGGTGGTTTTATTTTTTGCTGTTATTTACACTGAGTTAAAAATTAAATTTAAAATACTTAATTTATTATTGTTATTATTAATATTATAAAAATAATTTAAATTTTATGGTTGGGTGTGTTTTTTTTGTTATTATTTATATGAAGTTAAAAATTAAATTTAAAATAATTTATTATTGTTAATATATAAAAATAATTTAAATTTTATGTTTTTTTTTTGTTGTTGTTATTTATATGAAGTTAAAAATTAAATTTAAAATACTTAATTTATTATTGTTGGTCGAGCCCACGTCAAACCAACGGAGTTAAAAGTTAAATTTAAAAATATTTAAAATATTAAATTAAATTAAATTAAATTAAAAATATTTAAAATACTTAATTTATTATTGTTAATAATAAATCCCCCACCCCAACATCCCTGAGCCCCCAATATTTTGGGGGGGCTTAAAAATAAAAGTGCATTTTTTGTTTAAATAAACTGAGTTGTCCCCACTGTGTCTTTTGTGTTCTGAGATCCCAAAAATGAACCATCAGGATTCCCGCATGTATTTGTGGACTCTGACACCGCCAAAGGTCAGCGCTGGGCCCAGGGCCAGGACACGGGGTCAGGGGTCAGGATTGGGGTCAAGGGTTCAGATCTGGGGAAGGGTCTGGGCTTTGGGGACACCTGGGGACACAATGGTGGGGACGGGGCCAAAAACAACATAAGGAACATCAGCACCGTAACCATGAGCACTATTAGTATTATAACCATAAGCATTTTTGGCACAGAAATAGGAGCCGGAATCCTCGTCCTGGAGGTTGTTCATGGTCAGTGTCACCGAGCTCTGCCCGTTGTCCCTGGAGATCGTGACACGGCCTTTGAACGACGGCGTGTACCAGGTGCTGCCATCACTGTCAATGCCTGAAACATATTCCAGCCCCTTCCCGGGGCTCTGGCGGAGCCACATCATTGCTTTACTCCCGAAATCGAACCCGGATCCGCGGCAGAGCAGAGTCAGGGACCCCCCGGGGGGCTGGAGGTCCCCCCCGGACTCCAGCAGGGTCACGGCTGCCCTTGGAGATCGAGGTCGAATTGAAAGATAATAGTAAAAAAATAATTATTTATTGATATATTTTAAATAGTTAGTTATAATTAATTAGGTTGAAAATTATCCCCACTGTCCTGCTGGCCCTGCCAGGTGTGTCCCGGCGCCTCCGGAGCGCCACGCCCACCCCGGGACATGCCCGGATCCGGCACCTCATCCCCATCTCCCCTTTTTCCCGCAGGGCTCCGGGCGGCCGTGACCCTGCTGGAGTCCGGGGGGGCCGAGCAGACCCCGGGGGGTCAATCACTCTGACCTGTCGTGGATCCGGGTTTGATTTCGGGAGCAAAGGAATGGGCTGGTATCGACAGAGACCTGGGCAGCCTCTGGAATACGTCGCAGGGATCACCAACACTGGTGGCAGCACCTCGTACGCGTCGTCAGTCAAGGGCCGGTTCAGGATCTCCAGGGACAACGGGCAGAGCTCGGTGACACTGACCATGAACAACCTCCAGGACGAGGATTCCGGCTCCTATTTCTGTGCCAAATGTTTTGATGATGGAGCTTGGGGTCCTACTTCTGCCCCGTTCTGTATTGTTGTTCCTGCTGGTTCTGGTTTTTTTGTTCCCCGGAGTTGCTGGGCCCCCACCTGTCCCCAAAGCTTCCCTCAAAGGCCTGACACAATTCTCGACTCAATTGACTCAATTATTGATGTTCTCTCAGCTTTGGGCTCCTTTAGACCAAAATCTCAACCCTTTGGCCCCAAATCCCAACCTTTGGCCAAAAACCGCGACAGTTTTTGCCCTGAGCTCAACGTTGTTCCTCCAATCCCATTTGTCCCCACCCTTGTCCAGTTCTGCCCGAATTTCCACCTCAGGCACCAAGTCAGAGCCACGAACCCAAATCTGGCCCATCAGTCTCACATCAGGACTTTGGGACTAAAATTAAAATTCTACCCATCACCTCAGCCTTGGGCCCAAAATCTTCACAGTTTCAGGGAAATTTTGGGGAACAAGAGTCCCAAGTGTGGCCCAGAGGTGACATTGGGGCTGACCCAGTGCAGGGCTGGGGGAAAGGGGCAGGGGCTGGGCCGGGGGCTGAGGTTTGGGGGAAGGGTCTGAGGACTGGGGAGGTTTGGGGAACCAACAACAAAGGCAGGGCTGGAACCACCGTCACTACCATAAATGCAGTAACGACAGTAACCCCAACTAGCATCTCTGGCACAGAAATAGGAGCCGGAATCCTCGTCCTGGAGGTTGTTCATGGTCAGTGTCACCGAGCTCTGCCCGTTGTCCCTGGAGATCGTGAACCGACCCTGCACTGATGGTGCGTAGTAGGTGGTGTCACCATTGCCGTAGATCCCTGTGATCCATTCCAGCCCCTGCCCGGGGCTCTGGCGGATCCACAACATTCCGTAACTCCCAAAATCGAACCCGGATCCGCGGCAGAGCAGAGTCAGGGACCCCCCGGGGTCTGCTCGGCCCCCCTGGACTCCAGCAGGGTCACGGCCGCCCGGAGCCCTGCGGGAAAAAGGGGAGATGGGGATGGGAAAAGCTCAACCACTGACCCGAAATCCTGACCAAATCAAACCCTTGGACTTAAAACTTAAATTAAGAAAGAATAATTAATTATTATTTTATTAATATAATATTATTTTTATTTTGTAATTATTAATGATCAGCTTAAAAAATGACCCTGACCCTGCTGGAGTCCGGGGGGGACCTCCAGCCCCCCGGGGGTCCCTGACTCTGCTCTGCCGCGGATCCGGGTTTGATTTTGGACAATTTGGGCTGGGCTGGTATTGACAGAGCCCCGGGAAGGGCCTGGAATTCATTGCAGAGATCTACGGCAGTGGTGGCAGCACCAGATACGCGCCGTCAGTGAAGGGTCGATTCACGATCTCCAGGGACAACGGGCAGAGCTCGGTGACACTGACCATGAACAACCTCCAGGACGAGGATTCCGGCTCCTATTTCTGTGCCAAATCTGTTAATAATGGTGATCCTTCTGCTACTCATGGTGACACTACCCGTCCTGCTCCCGCCCCCATCTGGGTGTCCCCAGGTGTCCCCAGGTGTCCCCACAGCCCAGACCTTTCCCCCAAACCTCATCCCTTGCCCCAATTTTTGCCCCTTTCCCCCAACCCTGCCCCGGTTCAGCCCCAAACTGTCAGCCCCAGGCCCCAAAGCTCAGCTGGTGAAGGTTCGGGGCCGGGCTGTGGTTTCTGTGCATTGATTGTTTTATCTCAATATCCCCAACGGCGCCTCGTGTCCCTCACTGTGCACAGCAAATCATGAACGGGGACACCAGAGATGTTTTTATTCCCCTTCAGGAAAGAGGGGGAGATGTGGGAAATGGATTGGCAGGGAATTCCCAAAGCCTGGCAGGAGGCTCACAGTGGAGATTTGGGGTCGATGGGGCAGATTTGGGTTTGTGGCTGTGCCTTGTTGCCAGGAGTGGAAATCTGGGGCAGAACTGGAGAAACCTGAGGGCAAATGGGAACTGAGGGACAAGGCCGAGCTCAGGGTGGGAACGGTCCTGATTTGGGGCCAAGGGTTGGGGTTTGGGGCTGAGGTTTGGGGGAAGAGTCTGGGCTTTGGGGACACCTGGGGACACCGAGATGGGGACAGGGCCAGGACTGGAATTGTCACCATAAGCAGCAGCAGCATCACCCCAACAGCCACTGGTGAAACATTTGGCACAGAAATAGGAGCCGGAATCCTCGTCCTGGAGGTTGTTCATGGTCAGTGTCACCGAGCTCTGCCTGTTGTCCCTGGAGATCCTGAACCGGCCCTGCACTGACGGCACGTAGTTGGTGTCTCCTTCAATGTCAATGCCTGCGACCCATTCCAGCCCCTTCCCGGGGCTCTGGCGGACCCAGTTCATTCCAAAACTCCCGAAATCAAATCCAGATCCGCGACAGGTCAGAGTGATGGACCCCCCCGGGGTCTGCTCGGCCCCCCCGGACTCCAGCAGGGTCACGGCCGCCCGGAGCCCTGCGGGAAAAAGGGGAGATGGGGATGAGGCGCCGGATCCGGGCGTGTCCCGGGGTGGGCGTGGCGCTCCGGAGGCGCCGGGACACACCTGGCAGGGCCAGCAGGACAATGGGGATAATTTTTACCTTAATTAATAATAATTAACAATTTAAAAATATGTAATTATGTAATTATTCATTTAGTATTATCTTTCAATTCAACTTTTATCTCCAAGGGCGGCCGTGACCCTGCTGGAGTCCGGGGGGTCTGAGCAGACCCCGGGGAGTCCCTGGCCTTGGTCTGCCGCGGATCCGGGTTCGATTTCGGGAGTTTTGCCATGCACTGGGTCCGCCAGAGCCCCGAGGGGCAGATGGAATTCGTTGGGTACATCAGCAATGGTGGAACCACCTACTACGCGCCATCGGTCAAGGGCCGGTTCAGCATCTCCAGGGACAACGGGCAGAGCTCGGTGACACTGACCATGAACAACCTCCAGGACGAGGATTCCGGCTCCTATTTCTGCGCCAAAGCTGCTGGTGCTTACTATGGTTATCACATTTATGGTAGTGACAGTGGTCCCAGCTCTGCCTTTGTTGTTGGTTCCCCAAACCTCCCCAGTCCTCAGACCCTCCCCCAAAGCTCAGACCCTGACCCTGTTCCTGACCCTCTGTCCCCATTGACCCCAATGGTGACCCTTGACCCCAAACCCTCTCCTGGTTCTGCCCCACAACTCCCCCCTTGGCCCCAACCTCCTCCCGCATCCCCCAATCCTGACCTTTCTCTCCAAAAGTGCCGTTTTTGCCCCAAATCCCAACCCCAAATCCTGTCCCAGCCCAGACACTGAAATCCTGGGCTTGACATGAAACTCCTTTTCTCTTCCCCAGCCCACGGAGAAATCCCAACTGGAGATTCCCCCAAGGGCCCCAAAAAATCCCCGACAAAAACACAGAAAATTCCGGAATTTTGGCCAAAGCTCGACATGGAGTGATGGAGATTTGGGGCCCCTGGAGACGGTTTTTGATTTTCACAGAAATCGCGACTCGTCCCCGGCAGGTGCCGAGAGCAGCAGCTGCGGCGAAAGTGAAAATTCGGGGCTAAAAAATGAAAATTCGGGGCTAAAAAAGCCTTTTTTGGGTGTTTTGGGGAAGTCCCAAAGGGGCGTTTTCTGTCCCCGAAGAGAGAAAAAGGCGAAGGTTTGGAGAGTTTGGGTTTGTTTTGTTGGGTTGGAGTTGTTTGGTCTTGATTTTAATTAATTTTTTAATTATTTGGGTGATTTTATATTATTTATGTTATTTTATTTTATATTTGTTTTATTTGAGTTTATATTATTTTATTTTTTTTGTTTTATTTTAATTTGTCTTATGTTTTATTTTAATTTAGCCTTAATTTATTTTAATTTAGCCTTAATTTAATTTAGCCTTAATTTAATTTAATTTAATTTTAATGTTATATTCCTTTATTTTATTTTATTTAACTGTTTAAATTCATTTATTTCATGTTGTTTTATTTTTAATTTTAATTTTACTTTATTTTCCTTAATTTAATTTTATTTCATTTGATTTAATTTTATGTGCCTTAATTTTTATCTTATTAGATTCTCCTTAATTTAATTTTATGTTATTTAATTCATTTAATTTCATGTCATTATTTTATTTAATTTTATTATTTTTCTTATATTTTCTTTTTTCTTTATTTTCCTTACTCATATTTTATGTAAATTTATTTTATTTTTCATAATTTAATTTTTATTCTATTTTCCTTATATTTTATTTTATTTAATTTTCCTTTAATTTAATTTAATTATTTTTCTTTTTCTTTTCTTTTCTTTTATTTTATTTTATTTTATTTTATTTTCCTTTAATTTAATTTAATTATTTTTCTCTTTATTTTATTTTATTTTATTTTATTTTATTTTATTTTACTTTATTTTATTTTCCTTTTATTATTTTATTTAATTTAATTTTATTTCCCTTAATTTAATTTAATTTTCCTTTATTTCATTTTTACTTTCCTTTTATTATTTTATTTTTTCTTTTCCTTTTAATTTCATTTGATTTTATTTTCCTTAATTTAATTGAATCAAATTTAATTTAATTTTTTTTTACTTTTCTTTAATTTTTTATTTTATTTTCCTTAACTTTTAATATTTTATTTTAGTTTAGTTTATTTTCCTTAATTTAATTTAATTTCATTTTATTTCATTTTCCTTTATTAAATTTCATTTATTTCATTTTATTTTATTTTCCCTAATTCAATTATTTTATTTTAATTTAATTTAATTTAATTTGTTTCTTTTGATGATCTTTAATTTAATCTCCCTTTCTTTTCTTTTATTTGGATTATTTCAATTATTATTTTGTGTTTATTGTTTTATTAATATTTAATATTAAAATTTATTATTATTATTAATTAATATTGTTATATTAAATAATATTTATTTTAATTACTCATTAATTTTTTAATTTAATCGGATTTTTGAGGCCGGGACAGAGAAAAACCCAAATTTGGGGAAATTTGGTAAATTTATTCTTAATTTTAATTATTTTTTTAATTATTTGTTGGTGATTTTTTCTGATTTGGTTTCGGTAATTTTGAAGGATTTATTTTGTTTTATTTTATTTTCCTTAATTCAATTTTATATTATTTTATAATTATTTTATTTTTTTAAAATTTAACTATTCTACTTTATTTTATTTTATTTTATTTTACTTTATTTTATTCCGTTTTATTTTCTTTAATTATATTATATTGTATTGTATTTTCCTTTATTTTATTTTATTTTATTTTATTTTTTATTTTATTTCATTCCAACTTAATTATTTTCCTTTATTTTATTTTTATTTTATTTTATATAATTTTATATTTTTCTTAATTTAATTTTCCCTAATTTCCGAATTATTTTTTTAAATTTCATTTTTATTTAATTTTTCTTAATATTATTTTAAAAATTTATTTTAATTTAATTTAATTTTCATTAATTTTATTGTTTTATTTTTTAATTTTTATTTTCTTCTTATTTTATTTTATTTTCCTCAATTTTATTTTCTTTTTAAATTTCATTTTATTTTATTTTATTTTATTTTATTTCATTTTATTTCTTTTTTATTTCATTTAATTCCATTTTCTTTCAAATTTTATTTCCCTTTAATTTTATTTTTTGAAATTTAATTTTATTTTTATTCCAAATTCTCGATTCCTGGCGATTTTTTTATTCCGAATATTTAAAAAATAATTTCAAATTAAATTTATTAATTTAATCCTTTAGAACTTAGAATTTTCAATTATTATTAATTATTATTTATTAATCATTATTAATTGTTAATTATTAATTGTTAATTATTAATTATCTATTAGTATTTTAATGAATTAATTATAATGATTTATTAATTAATAATAAATAATTAATAATAATAAAAAAATTTATTTTTAAATTAAATTTAATTTTTATTCTATTTTCCTTTATTTTATTTTCCTTAATTTAACTTAATTTATTTAATTATTTTTCCCCTTAATTATTTTATTTTATTTTATTTTATTTTATTTTATTTTATTTTAATTTTATTTATTTTATTTTATTTCATTTTATTTTATTTTACTTTATTTTATTTCATTTTATTTTACTTTATTTTATTTTACTTTATTTTATTTTATTTCATTTTGTTTCATTTAATTTTATTTTATTTTATTTTATTTTATTTTATTTTATTTTATTTTATTTTATTTTATTTATTTTACTTTACTTTATTTTATTTTAATTTATTTTATTTTATTTTATTTTATTTTATTTTATTTTATTTTATATTTTACTTTATTTTATTTTATTTAATTTTATTTTAAAGACAAGGCAAGTTAATTAAAACCTTAATTAACCCCTAATTAATAATAAAACAAATCACAAAACCTTTTTCCATTTCCAAACCTTTTTATTAAAAAAACCCCCAAACTCAACCCCAGGCCCCGCCCACCCCACAAGCCACGCCCACAATGACATCACCCTTTAAACCCCGCCCCCTTTAAACCCCGCCCCTTTAGCCCCGCCCCCTATGACACAGAGACATTTTACATATTTATATAAATATGGGAAAAGGGGGAGGAGCCAAAAAGGGGGCGGGGCTTAATCCGAGTCGGAAGTGGGCGGTAACATGGGGTCGGCCAGCAGGGGGCAGCGCCCACTTCCTGTTTCCGCTTCCTCTTCCTCTTCCTCCTCTTCCTCTTCCTGTTCCGCCTCGGGCCGGAAGTGAGGGGGCGGGGCTAAGGGAGAGGCCCCGCCCCCCGCGGCGCTGGCCCCGCCCCCCATCAGCGCCACCATCTTGGAAAGGTCCAAACCTGAGGGGGGGGACGGCAGGAACTGGAAGGGAAGAATTAATTAATATTAATGAGGGGGCGTGGCTTGAGCTGGTTAAGCCACGCCCACTTCTAGAAAAGAGCCAATAGAATTATTGGAAAAAAATTCGGGGTTTTTAAGGGAAGTTCCGCCCATAAAAGGAGTGGGAGGAGCCAAGACTCCTCTGATTGACAGGTGGTGACTCTGGCCCCGCCCATAAAAGGAGTGGGAGGAGCCAATACTCCTTTGATTGACAGGTGGTGACTTTGGCCCCGCCCATAAAAGGAGTGGGAGGAGCCAAGACTTTGATTGACAGGTGGTGACTCTGGCCCCGCCCCCAGCCTCGATTTTTGGGAAAATTTGGGACAATTTTGGGTCAATTTTGGGTCAATTTTGGGGCAATTTTTGGGACAATTTTTGGTCGATTTTGGGTCAATTTTTGGACAATTTTTGGACAATTTCGGGTCAATTTTTGGTCAATTTTGGGTCAATTTTTCCGTAATTTTGGGTCAATTTTGGGACAATTTTTGGGACAATTTTGGGTCAATTTTGGGTCAATTTTTGGACAATTTTGGGTCAATTTTGGGTCAATTTTTGGTCAATTTTTGGACAATTTTTGGACAATCTTGGGACAATTTTTGGACAATTTTGGACAATTTTGGGACAATTTTTGGTCGATTTTGGGTCAATTTTGGGTCAATTTTTGGACAATTTTGGGTCAATTTTTTCGTAATTTTGGGACAATTTTGGGTCAATTTTTGGTCGATTTTGGGACAATTTTTGAGTCAATTTCGGGTCCATTTTGGGTGAATTTTTTTGTGATTTTTGGGCAATTTTTGGCCAATTTTGGGTCAATTTTTGGTCAATTTTTGGACAATTTTTGGACAATTTTTGGGTCAATTTTGGGGCAATTTTGGGTCAATTTTTGGACAATTTTTGGTCAATTTTTGGACAATTTTTGGTCGATTTTTGGACAATTTTTGGACAACTTTTGGTCGATTTTGGGTCAATTTTTGGTCAATTTTTGGACAATTTTGGGTCAATTTTTGGACAATTTTGGGTCAATTTTGGGTCAATTTTTGGACAATTTTGGGTCAATTTTTTCGTAATTTTGGGACGATTTTTGGTCAATTTTTGGGTGATTTTGGGACGATTTTTGGGTGATTTTGGGGCAATTTTGGGGATTTTTGTACCTTTTTCCGGTGCCACTTTTCCCGTCGCTGCTCCACGAACTAAAAAGGAGAAAAAGGAGAATTTTTGGGGTGAATTCGGGAAGATTTGGGGAATTTTGGAGTTTTTTTGGGTGAATTTTTTGGGGTTTTTTTGCAGTGAATTTTTGGGGTTTTTGGGGTGAATTTTGGGCATTTTTTTGGGTGAATTTTGTGGATTTTTGGGGTGAATTTTTTTGTTTTTTTAGGGTGAATTTTGGGAGTTTTTTTGGGTTGAATTTTTTGGCGATTTTGGTGTTTTTTTCGGGTGAATTTTTTGGGATTTTTGGGGTGAATTTTGTGGATTTTTTAAGTGAATTTTAGGGTTTTTTAGGCTGAATTTTGGGGGTTCTTTTGGGGTGAATTTTGGGGTTTTTTGGGGTGAATTTTTTGGCGATTTTGGGTTTTTTTAGGGTGAATTTTTGGGGATTTTTGGGGTAAATTTTGGGGGTTTTTTTAGCGAATATTTTGTGGCTTTTTTGGTGAATTTTGGGGTTTTTTGGGGTGAATTTTTTGCCAAATTGGTGTTTTTTTAGGATGAATTTTTTGAGTTTTTTAGGTGAATTTTTTTGGGATTTTTTGGGTGAATTTTTGGTTTTTTTGGGGGGAATTTTGGGGGTTTTTTGGGTAAATTTTGGGTGATTTCTTTTTGTTTTTGGGGTGAATTTTGGGGTTTTTTGGGGTGAATTTTTTGCCGATTTTGGGTTTTTTTAGGGTGAATTTTTGGGGTGAATTTTTAGGGTTTTTTGGGTGATTTTTTGCGTTTTTTTTGGGTCAAATTTTTCGGGTTTTTTGGGTGAATTTTTGGGAGTTTTTTGGGGAGAATTTTTGGCATTTTTGGGGTGATTTTTGAGAAATTTTTGGGGGTTTTTTTGGAGTTTTTTCTTGGTGATTTTGGCATTTTTAGGGTGAATTTTTGGGGTTTTTTTGGGGGGGGAATTTTGATGTTTTTTAGGTTGAATTTTGGGTGAATTTTGGGGGGGTTTTTTTGGTGAATTTTTTGGGATTTTTGGGGTGAATTTTGTGGATTTTTCAGGTGAATTTTTTTGGGTTTTTTTGGTGAATTTTGGGTTTTTTTAGGGTGAATTTTTTGGTTTTTTTGGGGGGAATTTTTTGGGGTTTTTTTGGGTAAATTTTGGGTGAAATTTTTTTTTGTTTTTGGGATGAATTTTGGGGTTTTTTGGGTTCATCTTTCGGATGAATTTTGGGGTTATTTGGGGTGAATTTTGTGGATTTTTTGGGGGGAATTTTTCGTTTTTTTGGGGGGAATTTTGGGGTTTTTTTGGGTAAATTTTGGGTGAATTTTTTTTAGTTTTTGGGATGAATTTTGGGGTTTTTTGGGTTAATTTTTGTGTGAATTTTGGGTTTTTTGGGGTGAATTTTGTGGATTTTTTGGGTAAATTTTGGGTGAGTTTTTTTTTTGTTTTTGGGATGAATTTTGGGGTTTTTTGGGGTGAATTTTTGGGTTTTTCGCTGTGAATTTTTGGGGTTTTTTTTGTGAATTTTTAGGTCTTTTTTGGGTGATTTTTTGCGATTTTTTTGGGTCAAATTTTTTGGTTTTTTTGGGTGAATTTTTGGGAGTTTTTTGGGGAGAATTTTCGGCATTTTTGGGGTGATTTTTGAGAAATTTTTTGGGGTTTTTTTGGGGTTTTTTCTTGGTGATTTTGGCATTTTTAGGGTGAATTTTTTGGGGTTTTTTTGGGGGGGGAATTTTGATGTTTTTTAGGTTGAATTTTGGGTGAATTTTTGTGGGTTTTTTGTAGCGATTTTTGGGGGTTTTTAGGTTGAATTTTGAGTAAATTTTTGTGGTTTTTTGGGATGAATTTCGGGTGAATTTTGGGGGTTTTTTTTTTGGTGAATTTTTTGGGATTTTTGGGGTGAATTTTGTGGATTTTTCAGGTGAATTTTTTTGGGTTTTTTCGGTGAATTTTGGGGATTTTTTAGGGTGAATTTTTTGGGATTTTTGGGTGAATTTTTGGGATTTTTGGGTGAATTTTTTGGTTTTTTGGGGTGAATTTTGGGGGTTTTTTGAGTAAATTTTGGGTGAAATTTTTTTTGGTTTTGGGATGAATTTTGGGGTTTTTTGGGTTAATTTTTCGGATGAATTTTGGGGTTTTTTGGAGTGAATTTTTGGGTCAATTTTGTGGTTTTTGTGGTGAATTTTTTGGGTTTTTTTGGGTGAATTTTTTGGTTTTTTTGGGGGGAATTTTGGGGGTTTTTTTGGTGAATTTTTGGTGTTTCTTGCTGTGAATTTTTTTGGATTTTTGGGGGGAATTTTTCGTTTTTTTGGGGGGAATTTTGGGGTTTTTTTTGGGTAAATTCCGGGTGAATTTTTTTTTGTTTTTGGGATGAATTTTGGGGTTTTTTGGGTGAATTTTTTGGGTGAATTTTTCGGGGTTTTTTGGGGGTAAATCGGAATTTTTTTGTGCTCACCGGGTGCAGTCGGGGCTGGGGGAACTCGGGGTCCCCCCGGGGGGGGTTTGGGGTCCCCACGACGCCCTCGGGGTCCCCCCGGAGCCCCTCGAGGCAGCGCAGCTCCAGCTTGGGGCAAAAAAACACAAATTTCAGTCAAAAAACCAACAAATTCTGCTCAAAACCCACAAATTCTGGTCAAAACCCACGAATTTTAGTCAAAACCATCAAAAATCCGGGAAAAAAAAACCCCAAATTTGAGGTTTTTCCCCCAAAATTTAAGATTTTTTCCCCCAGAATTTGCCCAAAATCTGTTTTTTTTTTTTCCAGCAAATTTGTGGTTTTTTCCCACAAATTTTCTGGTTTTTTTTTTTTCCCCAATTTGAAGGTTTTTTTCCCCAAAATTTGCGGGTTTTTTCCCCCCCAAATTCCCTTTTTTTTCCCAAATTTGGGGGTTTTCTCCCAAAATTGAGATTTTTTTCCCTCCAAATTGCCCCAAAATTGTTTTTTTTTTCCCAAATTTTGAGTTTTTTTCACTCCCGTATTTCCTTTTTCCCAAAAATTGGGGTTTTTTCCCCCAAATTTAAAGTTTTTTCCCCCAAATTTGAATTTTCTTCCCCAAATTTGATGTTTTTCCCCCGAAATCTGAAGTTTTTCACCTAAATTTTTGGGTTTTCCCCCAAATTCGAATTTTTTCCCTGAATTTTTTTGTTTTTCCCCCAAAACTTAATTTTTTCCCCCTGAAATTTCCTTTTCCCCCAAAATTCAGATTTTTTTTTTCCCAAAACCTTTTTTTTTCCCCCAAAATTTTTGGTCTTTTTCCCCAAATTTTTTATTTTTTCCCCCCAAAAATTCCATTTTTTCCCAAAAATCCCCATTTTTCCCCCAAATTTTTTATTTTTTCCTCCCAAAATTCCATTTTTTTCCCCAAAATCTGATTTTTTTTTTCTGGAAATTCTATTTTTTTACCAAAATTTTTCCTTTTTTTCCCCCAAATTTTTTTATTTTTCCCCCAATTTTTTTTATTTTTTCCCCCAATTTTTATTTTTTTCCCCCATTTTTTTAATTTTTTCCCCCAAATTTTTTATTTTTTCCCCCAAATTTTTTATTTTTTCCCAAAATCCCCATTTTTCACCCCAAATTTCCCTAAAATTGAGATTTTTTTGCCAAATTTTTTATTTTTCCCCCAAATTTTTTATTTTTCCCCAATTTTTTTCATTTTTTCCCCTTTTTTTTTCATTTTTCCGCCAATTTTTTATTTTCCCCCAAATTTTTTATTTTTTCCCCGAAATTTTTTGGTTTTTCCCCAAAATTTGAAATTTTTTTCTGGAAATTTTATTTTTTTACCAATTTTTTTTATTTTCTCCCCCAATTTTTTTAATTTTTTCCCCAATTTTTTTTTATTTTTTCCCCCAAATCCTTTATTTTTTCCGCCAATTTTTTATTTTCCCCCAAGTTTCTTATTTTTTCCCCGAAATTTTTTGGTTTTTCCCCAAAATCTGAATTTTTTTTCTGGAAATTTTATTTTTTCCCCCCAATTTTTTTTATTTTTTCCCCCAAAATTCCATTTTTTTCCCAAAAATCCACATTTTTCACGTCAAATTTTTTTATTTTTCCCCCCAAATTTTTTATTTTTCCCCAAATTTTTTATTTTCCCCCCAGATTTTCTCACCTCGACCATTTTTTTGTTGTTTTTCCTGCCCTGGTTTTGTGCCCGGGCGGCGCCGTTGGGGCCCAGTCGGTGCTTCTGGAAGGTCAATTTCAGCCCCTCCTCCTGGAATTCCGGCCAAAAATCACAATTTTGGTCAAAAAAAGGGAAAAAAGGAACAAAAAAAAGGAGTTTGGGGAAAAAAACCCAAAATTTTTACCCCAAATTCTCATTTTTTTACCCCAAAATTCTCATTTTTTCCCCCAAATTTTAATTTTTTTTCCCAAAATTCCCATTTTTTCCCCCAAATATTAATTTTTTTTACCAAATTTTGACTTTTTTTACCCAAAATTCTTTTTTTTTACCAAATTTTGCCTTTTTTTGCCCAAAATTTGAATTTTTTTTACGAAATTTTGCCTTTTTTTACCCAAAATCCGAATTTTTTTTACCCAAATTCTCTTTTTTTCCCCCAAATTCTCATTTTTTTCCCCCAAATTCTCATTTTTTTCCCCCAAATTTTTTTTTTTTTTCCCCAAATTCTCATTTTTTCCCCCCAAATATTAATTTTTTACCCAAAATTCTTTTTTTTTTCCCCCAAATTCTCTTTTTTTTTCCCCCAAATTCTCGTTTTTTCCCCAAAATTCTTTCTACCCTTTAAATCCCACCCGTTTTTTTTTACCCAAATTTTGGGAAATAAAAAAAAAAAAAATTCGATTAAAACCCATAAATACGAACCAGTTCAAGCCCCTCCTCCTGAAACTCGGGTAAAAAAATCACAATTTTGGTCAAAAACGGGAAAAAAAGATCAGAAAAAAGGAGTTTGGGGGAAAAACCCCCGAAATTTGGGTGAAAAACGGGGAAAGAGAAACGAGAAAATGGAATTTTTGGGTGAAAAAATGTGAAATTTGGGTGAAAGAACGGGTGGGATTGAAAGGGTCGAAAGAATTTGGGGTAAAAAAAGAGAATTTGGGGGGAAAAAATGAGAATTTGGGGAAAAAATGAGAATTTGGGGGGAAAAATTAATATTTTGGGTAAAAAAATGAGACTTTGGGGTAAAAAATGAGAATTGGGGGAAAAAAAATGAGAATTTTGGGAAAAAAACGAGAAATTGGGGAAAAAAAATGAGAATTTGGGGAAAAAAATGAAATTTTTGGGGTAAAAAATGAAATTTTTGGGGTAAAAAATGGGAGGGGAGGAAGGAAAAAAAGGGTTTTGGGTGAAAAAATGCAGATTTTGGTTAAAAATGGGAAAAAGGGAACAAAAAAACGGAGTTTGGGGGAAAAAACCATGAAATTTGGGTAAAAAAACCCCCAAAAATGGAGAAATTTTGGGTAAAAATCCCCAAAAATTGGTAAAAAACCCCCAAAAAAAGGCGAAATTTTGGGTAAAAAATCCCAAAAATTTGGTTAAAAAATCTAAATATGAACCAGGGATGTGAATTCTGAGTGAAAATCACAAAAATTTGTTTAAAAACACCCAAAAACGAAGATTTTTGGGTGAAAAAATCGAAATTTGGGGGAAAAAACACCCGAAAACCACCAAAATTTTGGGTGAAAATCCCCGAATTTTGGTCAAACCCCCCAAACATGAACCAAAAAAGCAAATTTTGGGTTAAAAAATGATAATTTTGGTGACTGGGCAAATTTGGGGTAAAAAAACCTGAAAATTTGGTAAAAAAACACCCAAAAAACACCAAAATTTTGGGTAAAAATCCCAAAAATTTGATAAAAACCCTAAACATGAACCAGGGATTTTAGTTTTGGGTAAAAACCACAAAAATTTGGTTAAAACACCCAAAAAAAATGAAGAATTTTGGGTGAAAATCCACAAAAAATGGTTAAAAAAACTCCTTTAAAAATACCAAAAAAACCCCCAAAAAATCCAAAAAAAAAATCCAAAAAAATTCCAAAAAAATTCCAAAAAAAAAAAAAATTTTCAAAAAAACCCTCAAAAAATTCCAAAAAAATTCAAAAAAATTTCCAAAATAAAATCCCAAAAAATTCCAAAAAAATCCAAAAAAATTCCAAAAAAATTCCAAAAAAAACCCCAAAAAAACCCAAAAAAATTCCAAAAAATTTCCAAAAAAAATAAAATAAAAACCGGCAAAATTTCGGGCGAAAATCCCCACATTTTGGTCAAACCCCCTAAATATGAACCAAAAAAGCAAATTTCCGGTAAAAACCACAAAAATTTGGTTAAAAACACCCCAAAAAATGAATAATTTTGGGTGAAAATCCCCAAAAATTGGTTAAAAAACGGCAAAATTTTGGGTAAAAATCCGCAAAATTTGGTAAAAAACCCTAAACATGAACCAGAAATGTGAATTTTGGGTTTGAAATTTTAATTTTTGGCGACTCACGTCCTTGATCTGCACCGTGAACTCTTTGCCCTCGCGGGGGGGGGAGGGGCAGGGGCAGGGGGGGGGAGGGGCGGCCTCGGGCCCCTCCCCCGCCGTCAGCACCGCGCGGCACAGCAGCTCCAGGCGCCGGATCAGGGCCCCTTCCTGCCGAGAAAAACATCAATTTTAATTAAAAAAATATAAATTTTGGGTGAATTACAAGTTTGGGAGAAGAAAGAAATTTTTTTGGATTTTTTTTGGATTTTTTGGGGGTTTTTTTTTGGGATTTTTTTGGATTTTTTTTCGGGATTTTTCACTTTTTTTTGGTATTTTTTAAGGAGATTTTTGGGAATTTTTTGGAATTTTTTTGGATTTTTTATGGATTTTTTTGGGAATTTTTTGGATTTTTTTTGGATTTTTTATGGATTTTTTTCGGAATTTTTTTGGATTTTTTTGGGGTTTTTTTTGGATTTTTTTTGGATTTTTTGGGTTTTTTAAAGGGTTTTTTTGGGATTTTTTTTTTGATTTTTTTTGGATTTATTTCGATTTTTTTAAATATTTTTTTCGGATTTTTTTTGGAATTTTTTTTTGGATTTTTTTTTTTGGATTTTTTATGGATTTTTTTCGGAATTTTTTTGGATTTTTTTGGGGTTTTTTTGGAATTTTTTTCAGTATTTTTTGGGGGTTTTTTTGGGGATTTTTTTTGGATTTTTTTCAGATTTTTTTAGGTCTTTTTTTGGATTTTTTTTAGGGATTTTTAAGGGTTTTTTTGGGTAATTTTTAAGGAGATTTTTGGGATTTTTTGGGGAATTTCTTTAGGATTTTTTAGGATTTTTTTTAGATTTTTTTTTAGATTTTTAAATGGGTTTTTTTTGGATTTTTTTAGATTTTTTTTTGATTTTTTGGGGTTTTTTTTTGGATTTTTTTTGGATTTTTTAATGGATTTTTTTCGGATTTTTTTTTGATTTTTTGGGGGTTTTTTTGGAATTTTTCTCGGTATTTTTTGGGGGTTTTTTTGGGGATTTTTTTTGGATTTTTTTCAGATTTTTTTAGGTCTTTTTTTGGATTTTTTTTAGGGATTTTTAAGGGTTTTGTGGTAATTTTTAAGGAGATTTTTGGGATTTTTTGGGGAATTTCTTTAGGATTTTTTAGGATTTTTGTTAGATTTTTTTTAGATTTTTAAATGGGTTTTTTTTTATTTTTTTAGATTTTCTTTGGAATTTTTTTTTTGGTTTTTTAAAGGGTTTTTTTGGGATTTTTTTTTTGGATTTATTTTGATTTTTTTAATATTTTTTTCGGATTTTTTTTGGAATTTTTTTTTTTATTTCTTTGGGGTTTTTTTTTAGAATTTTTCGGGGGTTTTTTTTAGATTTTTTTTTTTTGATTTTTTTGGATTTTCTTTCGAATTTTTTTGGATTTTTTTTGGAATTTTTTTCGGGATATTTCATCTTTTTTTTGGTATTTTTTAAGGAGATTTTTGGGAATTTTTGGGGGTTTTTTTTGATTTTTTATGGATTTTTTTCGGATTTTTTTGGGGTTTTTTTGGATTTTTTTTGGATTTTTTTTTGGTTTTTTAAAGGGTTTTTTTAGGGTTTTTTTGAATTTTTTTTTGATTTTTTGGAAATTTTTTTGGATTTTTTTTGGAATTTTTTGGGATTTCTTTGGAATTTTTTGGATTTTTTTGGAATTTTTTTTTGGATTTTTTTTGTTTTTTTAAAGGGTGTTTTAGGGATTTTTTTGCAATTTTTTGGTTTTTTTTTTTTTTGATTCTTTAGAGGGTTTTTTTAGGGTTTTTTGGAATTTTTTTGGATTTTTTTTTGATTTTTTTGGAATTTTTTTGGATTTTTTTTTGGAATTTTTTTGGATTTTTTTAGAATTTTTTTGGATTTTTTTTATTTTTTCGGATTTTTTTTGGTTTTTTTTTAAAGGGTTTTTAAGGGATTTTTCGGGGTTTTTTTGGTATTTTTTAAGGAGATTTTTGGGATTTTTTGGGGAATTTTTTTAGGATTTTTGGGAGTTTTTTTGGTGGAATTTTTTGTGATTTTTTTTTGAAAATTTTTTTTTTTTTTTTTTATATTTTCTGGGTTTTTTTGGGGGAGTTTTTTGGGGGTTTTTTGATGATTTTTTGGGGGATTTTTTTGGGTTTTTTCCTGGGTTTTTTGGACATTTTTGGGAGTTTTTTGGTGGAATTTCTTGAATTTTTTTTTGTAATTTTTTTTTATTTTTTTTTATATTTTTTTGGGGAATTTTTTTTTTTTATTTTTTTGGATTTTTTTTTTATTTTTTTTGGGAATTTTTTTGGATTTTTTTTTAATTTTTTTGAATTTTTTTAAAATTTTTTTTGATTTTTTTTATTTTTTTGGATTTTTTTTTATTTTTTTGGATTTTTTTTGATTTTTTTCGGATTTTTTTAGATATTTTTGGATTTTTTTTTCGATTTTTTTTTTATTTTTTTGGAATATTTTTTGGAATTTTTTTTGGATTTTTTTGGATTTATTTTTGGAATTTTTTTGGATTTTTTTTGGAATTTTTTTTTTTTTTTTGGGTTTTTTTTGATTTTTTCGGATTTTTTTAGATATTTTTGGAATTTTTTTTTCGTTTTTTTTTTTTATTTTTTTGGAATATTTTTCGGATTTTTTTTTGGATTTTTTTGGATTTATTTTTGGAATTTTTTTGGATTTTTTTTGAGAATTTTTTTTGGAATTTTTTTGGATATTTTTTTGTTTTTTTCGGATTTTTTTTTTTTTTAAAAAAGTTTTTTTTTTCTGGATTTTTCTGGGATTTTTTTCTGGTTTTTTTTGCCCTTTTTGGTTGTTTTCCCCTCACCTTGGGCCAATAAAGGAGATTTTGTGGCCCCGCCCCCCCGGGGTGGGGGAGGGGCGCTTTGGGGTCCCCGGGGGGTGGGGGAGGGGAATCCTGGCCCTGCCCCTCCCCCTCCCCCTCCTCCCCCTCCTCTTCCTCCTCCTCGTCCTCAAACAGCTCCGGCCCTGCCAAAAAAAAATAATAAAAATAAATCCCAAAAATTAGAAAATTCACCCCAAAAATCCAACCCAAAATTTGGGGTTTTTTCCCCAAAAATTTGGGATTTTTTTTCCTAAAAAAATGTGAATTTTTTTCCCCAATTTTTGGGGTTTTTTTCCAAAAATTTGGTGTTTTTTTCCCCAAAAATTTGGAATTTTTTCCAAAAAATTTGAATTTTTTTCCCTGATTTTTGGTGTTTTTTTTTCCAATTTTTTGTTTTGTTTTTTCCCAATTTTTGGAGTATTTTTTTCCCAATTTCTGGGGTTTTTTCCAATTTTATTTTTATTTTTTTTCCCCAAAAATTTGGATTTTTTTCCCCCAATTTTTTTTTTTTTTTCTCCCAAAATTTGAATTTTTTTTCCTCAATTTTTGATTTTTTTTTTCCCAATTTTTGGGGGTTTTTTCTCCCAATTTTTTTGTTTTTTTTTTTTTTCCCCAAAAATCTGGATTTTTTTTTCCTTCAATTTTTGATATTTTTTTCCCCAAAAATTTGGAATTTTTTTCCTCCAATTTTTGATTTTTTTCCCCCCCAAAATTTGGATTTTTTTCCTCAATTTTTAGGTTTTTTTTTCCCAAATTTTGGGAGGTTTTTTTTCCCTAATTTTGAGGATTTTTCCCAAATTTTTTCCCAATTTTTAGAACGTTTTTTCCAACCAATTTTGTGGGTCGTTTTCCAAAATTTTTGGCAATTTCTTCCCCAATTTTTGGGTTTTTTCCCCCCAATTTTTGGCAATTTCTTCCCCCAATTTTTGGAGGTTTTTTTCCCTCAATTTTGTGGATTTTTCCACAATTTTTGGGTTTTTTTTCCCAATTTTGGGAGGTTTTTTCCCCAAAAAATTTGGAACTTTTTTCCCTCAATTTTTTTTGTTTTTTTTTTTTTCCCGCCAATTTGGAGCGGTTTTTTCCCCCCAATTTTAGTTTTTTTCCTCCAATTTTTGGGTTTTTTTCCCGAATTTTGGGGGGTTTTTTCCTCTCAATTTTGGGCTTTTTTCCCCCAATTTATTTTTCTGTTTTTCCCTGAAATCAAGACCCCAAACCCCCAAAAATTCCTGATTTTTTCCCCAAAAACTCACCTTCATCCTCCTCCTCCTTTCCTCCATTTTTCCCCCCTTAAATTTATTTTTTTTTCCTTTTTTTTTCCTTTTTTCCTTCAAAATTCTGACTCCAAAACCCCCAAAAATTCCCGTTTTTTTCCCCAAAACTCACCTTCACCCTCCTCCTCCTTTCTCCATTTTCCTCCCTAAAAATCTGATTTTTTTCCCCAAAAATTATTCTCATTATTCTCATTATTCTCATTATTATTGTCATTGTCACCGTTGTCATTCCCCTCTCTGTCCACCAGGTGGCGCCAGAATCAACATTTTGAATTATTGGGACTCCAAACCCCCCAAAATTCCCGATTTTTTCCCCAAAACTCACCTTCATCCTCCTCCTCCTTTTCCTCCTCCTTTCCCCATTTTTTCCCTCTAAAATTTAAATTTTTTTTCCTTTTTTCCCCCAAAATTCTGACTCCAAAACCCCAAAAAATTCCCGTTTTTTTCCCCAAAACTCCCCTTCATCCTCCTCCTCCTCTCCCCATTTCCCTCCCTAAAAATCTGATTTTTTTCCCCAAAAATTTACTGTCACCATTATCACCGTTGTCATTCCCCTCTCTGTCCACCAGGCGGCGCCAGAATCAACATTTTGAATTATTAGGACTCCAAACCCCCCAAAATTCCCATTTTTTCCCCCAAAACTCCCCTTCATCCTCCTCCTCCTTCTCCTCTTCCTCCTTCCTCCTCCTTTCCCCATTTTTCCCCCTAAAATTTAACTTTTTTTTCCTACAAAATCAGGACTCCAAATACCCCAAATTTCATTATTTTCCCCAAAACTCACCTTCATCCTCCTCCTTCTCCTTTCTGTTCCTTTCCTCATTTTTCCCTCCCTCAAATCTGAATTTTTTTCCCTTTTTTCCCCCCCAAAAATTATTCTCATTATTGTCATTATTGTCATTTATTCTCATTATTGTCATTGTCACATTTGTCATTCCCCTCTCTGTCCACCAGGCGGCGCCAGAATCAACATTTTTGAATTATTGGGACTCCAAAACCCCAAAAATTCTGGGTTATTTCCCCAAAACTCACCTTCATCCTCCTCATCCTCACTCTCCTCCCTGTGCCTCATCTCCATGTCCACGTTGGTGTCCCCACCATTGTCCCCGTTGTGTCCCTGCCCCTCATTGGTCGTCGTCGTCGCCATCGCGGGCGGCAGGGAGAGGCCGTGTCTCAGCATCGCCCCCCGCAGGCCGTGGCGGGCGGCGGCGCGGAGCAGCTCGGCGTCGTGGACGCCCCGCAGCCACCAGGGCGGCAGCGCGGAGCCCGGGGCCGGGGCGCGGCAGCGCAGGAGGGAGCCCAGCCCCGGGCGGGGCAGGACGCGCTCCCGCAGGCAGCGCAGCAGCCACAGGCGCCGCAGGCAGCGCCACGCCACGCCCCGCGACACCGGGACGCAGGGGGACGGCGAGGAGGGGGACACGGCCACGGGGGGAGCTGCCAGGGGGAGAAAAAAAGGAGAGAAAATTCTGTTAAAGGGGCAAAAAACGGCGAGAAAATCGGAGAAAGTACGGCAGAGAAAGGGTTAAAAATGGCAAAGAAAGGGTTAAAAATGGGTCGGAACCTGGAAGAGAAAGGGTTAAAATATGGGGAAAATTGGGGGGGGAAATGGCAATGAAAGGGTTAAAAATGGGGGAAAAATGGGGAAAAATTGGGGTAAAATTGGGAAAAAATTGGGGTAAAAATGGGAAAAAATCGTGAAAAAATTGGGCAGGCGGCAGAGACCCCTGGATTTGGGTCTAAACCCCTCAATTTCCATCCAAACCCCCCAAAAAAAACCCCAAAAAACCCCAAAAAAACCCCAAAAAACCCCCAAAAATTCCCAAAAAATGGGTTTATTTTTTCCCTTACCCTCTCCCGGCGCCGGGGGCAGGCGGCAGAGATTTCTTAAACCTTCTTATTTTGGGTTCAAACCCCTCAATTTCCATCCAAACCCCCCAAAAAAAACCCAAAAAAACCCAAAAAAAATCCCCAAAATCCCCCAAAAAAACCCCAAAAAACCCCAAAAAAACCCCCAAAAAACCCAAAAAAACCCCAAATAAATAAATTTCCCTCTTACCGTCTCCCGGGGCGGGGGGCAGGCGGCAGAGACCCTGAAACCCCCTGAATTTGGGTTCAAAACCCTCGATTTTGATTCAAACCCTTTGATTTGGGTTAAAATCCCTCAATTTGGGTTAAAATCCCTCAATTTGGGTTAAAATCCATTATTTTGGGGTTAAAAATCCCTCAATTTGGGCTTAAAAATCCCTTATTTTGGGTTCAAACCCATTATTTTGAATTAAAACCCTTTAATTTGGTTTCAAACTCTCCCAATTTGGGTTCAAACCTCCCAATTTGAGTTAAAACTCTCCCACATTGAGTTGAAACCTCCCGATTTGGGTTAAAATCCCTTGATTTGGGTTAAACCCCCTTTTTTTTGGGTACAAACTCCTCAATTTGAGTTTCAAATTTGGGTTCAAACCCCTCGATTTGGGTTCAAACCTCCCCATTTGAGTTAAAACTCTCCCAAATTGAGTTGAAACCTCCAGATTTCCATCCAAACCCTCCCAAACCCCCCAAAAAAACCCAAAAAACCCCCAAAAAATCCCCAAAAAACCCCAAAAAAACCCCCAAAAAAACCCAAAAAAATTCCCAAAAAACCCCAAATAAATAAATTTCCCTCTTACCGTCCCCCGGGGCGGGGGGCAGGCGGCAGAGACCCCTGGATTTGGGTCTAAACCCCTCGATTTCCATCCAAACCCCCCCAAAAAAACCCCAAAAAACCCCAAAAAAACCCCAAAAAAATCCCAAAAAAAACCCAAAAAAACCCCAAAAAACCCCCAAAAAAATCCCCAAAAAATCCTCAAAAAATCCCCAAAAAAACCCCAAAAAATCCCCTTAAAAATTCCCAAAAAATCCCCCAAAAACCCCAAAAAAACCCCAAAAAATCCCAAAAAAATCCCCAAAAATCCCCAACAAATCCCCTTAAAAATTCCCAAAAAATCCCCCAAAAATCCCCAAAATCCCCCAAAAAAAACCCAAAAAACCCCAGAAAAAACCCCAAAAAAAGCCCAAAAAATCCCCAAAAAACCCCCAAAAATTCCCCAAAAAAACCCAAAAAACCCCAAAATTAATAAATTTCCCTCTTACCCTCTCCTGGTGCCGGGGGCAGGCGGCAGACCTGGCGGCACATGGCCACGAAGCCGTGGTAGAACCGGGTCAGCTCCTCGTCCGAGCGCCGCTCCAGGTTGGCCAGAGCCCGGAACCGGCCCCAGCGGAACCGCCCCGAGCCCGGCTCCAGCTCCACCCCGAAGGTGGAGGCCACGCGCAGGAAATCGGCCTGTTCGCGCCGGGTCCAGCTGGAAATGGGGAAAAACAGTGAAAATTCGGTGAAAATCGGTGAAAAAATGGAGAAAATCGGTGAAAATTTGACGAAAAAATGACGAAAAACGGCCCAGAAATGCCCAAAAATCACCCCAAAACTGCTCCAAAATCTCCCAAAATGAAATTGGTTTGTTCTTGTCAGGTCCAGATGGAATTGGGGATAAAAACTGACCCCAAATCCCCCAAAATCCCCAAAAAATCCCCAAAAAATCTCCCAAAAAATCTCCCAAAAGCTCCCCAAAAAATCCCAAAAAAATCCCCAAAAAATCCCCAAAAATCCCCAAAAAATCCCTCAAAAAATCCCAAAAAATCCCCAAAAAAATCCCCAAAAAATTCCCAAAAAACCCCCCAAAAAATCCCCAAAAAATCCCCTTAAAAATTCCCAAAAAATCCCCCGAAAATTCCCCAAAATTTCCCCGAAATTTCCCTAAAAATTCCCTAAAAATCCCCTAAAAATTCCCTAAAAATTCCCTAAAAATCCCCAAAAAATTCCCAAAAAATCCCCAAAAAAATCCCCAATAAATCCCCGAAAAAATCCCTAAAAAATCCCCAAAAAATCGAAAAAAAATACCAAACAATCCCAAATAAACCCCAAAAATCCCCCAAAAAATCCCCAAAAAATCCCCTTTAAAAATCCCAAAAAAATCCCCCGAAAATTCCCCAAAAATTCCCAAAAATCCCCAAAAAATCCCCAAAAAATCTCCAAAAAATTCCCAAAAAATCCCCAAAAATCCCCAAAAAATCCCCAAACAATCCCCAAAAAATCCCCAAAAAAATCCCCAAAAAATCCCCAAAAAAATCCCCAAAAAATCCCCAAAAAATCCCCAAACAATCCCAAATAAACCCCAAAAATCCCCCAAAAAATCCCCAAAAAATCCCCTTAAAAAATCCCAAAAAAATCCCCAAAAATCCCCAAAAAATCCCCTTAAAAATCCCCCAAAAATCCCCAAAAAATCCCCCAAAAATCCCCCAAAAAATCCCAAAAAATCCCCAAAAAATCCTCAAAAAATCCCCAAAAAATCCCCAAAAAATCCCCAAAAAATCCCCAAAAAATCCCCTTAAAAATTCCCAAAAATCCCCCAAAAAAATCCCCAAAAACCCCCCAAAAACCCCCCAAAAAATCCCCAAATTCCCCCAAATCCCCCCCAGAATTTCCTCACCGCTGGAGTTTGTCCCTCCTGGGGGCGTCGTGTCCCCGCCGGGGTCTCCTCCTCTCCCCCGGGGGGGGGTTGGGGGCTCTCGGGGGGTCCCGGGGGGGCTCGGGGGGGTCCCGGCCCCGTTGGCAGCCCCCGAGGAGGCGCCGGAATCGCGCGGTCAGAGCCGGGCCGGGGGGCCACAGGGAGCCTGGGGAGCCTGAAAGTGAAATTAAAATTAATTTTGAGGTCAGTTGGGGGGATTTTGGGGGATTTTGGGGGATTTTGGGGGGTTTGGGGGTCAGTTTGGGGGATTTTGGGGGGATTTTGGGGGATTTTGGGGGGATTTTGGAGGATTTTGGGGGGTTTGGGGGGATTTTGGGGGGATTTGGGGGGATTTTGGGGGGTTTGGGGGATTTGGGGTCAGGTCAGGGTCAGTTTGGGGGATTTTGGGGGGATTTTGGGGTCAGGTTTGGGAATTTTGGGGTCAGTTTGGGGGAATTGGGGGGGATTTGGGGGATTTTGGGGGGTCTGAGAGTCACTTTTGGGGTCTGGAGGAGATTTGGGGTCAATTTGGGGGGATTTGGGGTCACTTTAGGGGATTTGGGGTCACTTTGAGTCAGTTTGGGGTCAGTTTTGGGATTTTGGGGGATTGAGGGATTTTGGGGGATTTGGGGGGATTTTGGGGGGATTTTGGGGGATTTTGGGGGGATTTTGGGGGGATTTGGGGGGATTTGGGGGGATTTGGGGGATTTTGGGGGGATTTGGGATCACTTTGAGAAGTTTTGGGGGGATTTGGGGGGATTTTGGGGAGATTTGGGGTCACTTTGGGGGATTTGGGGTCCCTTTAGGGGATTTTGGGGGGATTTTGGGGGGTCTGAGAGTCACTTTTGGGGTCTGGAGGAGATTTGGGGTCACTTTGGGGGATTTGGGGTCACTTTGAGTCGGTTTTGGGTCAGTTTGGGGGATTTTGGGGGGATTTGGGGTCAGTTTTGGGGGGATTGGGGGATTTTGGGGGGTCTGAGAGTCACTTTTGGGGTCTGGAGGAGATTTGGGGTCACTTTGGGGGATTTGGGGTCACTTTGAGTCGGTTTTGGGTCAGTTTGGGGGATTTTGGGGGGATTTGGGGTCAGTTTTGGGGGGATTTGGGGGATTTTGGGGGGTCTGAGAGTCACTTTTGGGGTCTGGAGGAGATTTGGGGAATTTTGGGGGGATTTGGGGTCAGTTCAGGGTCGGTTTGGGGGACTTTTTGGGGGTTTTGGGGGGTCTGAGAGTCACTTTTGGGGTCTGGAGGAGATTTGGGGTCAGTTTGGGGAATTTGGGGGGTTTTGGGGTCAGTTTGGGGGATTTGGGGTAATTTTAGGGCAGACTTTGGTTTATTTTGGGGCATTTTTGGGCCATTTTTGGGATAATTTTGGGCCATTTTGGGTGAATTTTTGGGGCATTTTTGGGTAATTTTTGTGCCATTTTTGGGACAATTTTGGGGCATTTTCAGGACATTTCCGGGACCTTTTTTTGGGCGATTTTTGGGACGTTTTGGGGCCATTTTTTTGGGTGAATTTTTGGGGTATTTTGGGACAATTTTGGGTCAATTTTGGGTCATTTTTTGGGTCATTTTTGTGCCATTTTTGGGTCAATTTTGGGGCCATTTTAGGTCAGATTTTGGGAATTTTTTGGGGCATTTTTGGGACATTTTTAAAAGAATTTTGGGACATTTTTTGGGTGAACTTTGGGTGAATTTTGGGCCAATTTTGGGTCATTTTTGTGCCATTTTTGGGACAATTTTGGGTCAATTTTGGGTCAATTTTGGGTCATTTTTGTGCCATTTTTGGGTCAATTTTGGGGCTTTTTTTGTCATTTTTTGGTCATTTTTTGGGTGAATTTTTGTGCCATTTTTGGGACAATTTTGGGTCATTTTTGGGACTTTTTAAAGGGAATTTTGGGCCTTTTTTTGGGCCATTTTTTGGATAAATTTTGGGTGAATTTTGGGGCGATTTTTGGGGATTTTTTTTTTAATTTTTTGGGGCGTTTTTAAGGGAATTTTGGGCCATTTTTGGGTGAATTTTGAGACAATTTTGGGGTGAATTTTGGGTGATTTTTGGGTCAATTTTGGGGCTCTTTTTGGGGCATTTTCGGGAATTTTTATGGAATTTTTTGAGAATTTTTAGGGAATTTTTTGGGATTTTTTTTGGAAATTTTTTGGGAATTTTTTGGGAATTATTTGGGATTTTTTTCAGATTTTTTTGGGAATTTTTTGGGAATTTTTAGGGAATTTTTGGGGAATTTTTAGGGAATTTTTTGGAATTTTTTGGGAATTTTTGGAGATTTTTTTGGGAATTTTTAGGGAATTTTTTGGGAATTTTTAGGGAATTTTTTGAGCATTTTTTGGGATTTTTTTTTGAATTTTTAAGGGAATTTTGGGCCATTTTTTGGATAAAATTTGGGATATTTTTGGGTGAAATTTGGGATATTTTGGGTCATTTTTACCTTGGTTTTCCTCCAGCAGAGAAATCTCCTCGTCCAGCCCGGCCAGGGGGTCGCTCTGGGGGGAAAAATTCAAATTTTTTGGGAAAAAATTCAAGATTTTTGGGAAAAAAAAAGAAATTTTGGAGAAAAAAATGGAATTTTGGGGAAAAAAATTGAAATTTTGGGGAAAAAAATCAGAAATTTTGGGGAAAAAATCAAATTCTGGGGAAAAATTTCAAAATTTTTGGGGAAAAAACGAAATTTGGGGGGAAAAAAAGAAATTTTGGGGAAAAAAATTCAAATTTTGGGAAAAAAAAATAAACTTTGGATAAAAAAATTGAAATTTTGGTGAAAAAAATTCGAAATTTTGGGGTAAAAAATCAAAAATTTCGGGGAAAAAAATTTAAATTTTTGGGGAAAAAACTGAAATTTCGGGGAAAAAAAATTAAATTTTGGATTAAAAAAATTAAAATTTGGGGAAAATAATTTAAATTTTGGGAAAATAATTTAAATTTTGGATAAAATCAATTAAATTTTGTTTAAATAATTTAGATTTGGGGAAAAAAAACCCCAAATTTTGGAGAAAAAAATTAAATTTTTGGAGAAAATTAATTTTTTGGGAAAAAAAAATCAAAATTTCGGAGGAAAAATTCGAAATTTGGGGGAAAAAGTCAAAATTTTGGGGAAAAAAAAGAAATTTTTGGGAAAAAATCGAGATTTTGGGGAAAATAATTTAAATTTTGGATAAAATTAATTAAATTTCATTAAAATAATTTAAATTTGGGGAAATAAAACCCAAATTTGGCGGAAAAAAAATTAAATTTTTGGGAAAAAAAAGGGAATTCTGGGGAAAAAAAATTCAAATTTTTGGGGAAAAAATGAAATTTTGGGGGAAAAATTCGAAATTTTGGGGAAAAAAATCAAAATTTTGGGGAAAAAAATTTGAAATTTTGGGGAAAAAAATTAAATTTTGGGGGAAATAATTTAAAATTTGGGGAAAATAAATTAAAATTTGGGGAAAATAATTTAAATTTTGGGAAAAATAATTTAAATTTTGGGAAAAAAATCAAAAATTTGGGGGAAAAAACTCAAATTTTGGAAGAAATAAATTAAATTTCGGGTAAAATAAATTAAATTTGGGTGAAATAATTTAAATTTTGGGGAAATAAATTGAATTTTTGGGGAAATAAATTGAATTTTTGGGGGTTTTTTTTACCTCCTCTGCTCCAGTCTGGGGTTTGTATTCGGGGTCCTCGTCCAAATCCACCCTGGAAATAAAAATTAAAATTAAAATTAAAATAAAACACAAAATTTCCTCAATTTTTCCATCAAAAAATTGGGAAAAAATTTGAATTTTTGGGGAAAAAAAAAGGGGAAAAAATTGAGGTTTTGGGAGGAAAAAATTTAAGTTTTTTTGGGAAAAAAAATTGAATTTTTGGGGAAAAAAAAATGAATTTTTGGAGAAAAATTTTGAATTTTTGAAGAAAAAAATTTGAACTTTTTAGGGAAAAAAATTGAGTTTTGGGAGAAAAAATTTTGAATTTTTGGTGAAAAAAAATTGAATTTTTGGGAGAAAAAAAAATCTGAATTTTTGGGGACAAAAAATTTGGAAAAAAAAGAATTTTTTTGGAAAAAAATTGAATTTTTGGAGAAATAAAAATTTTAATTTTTGGGGAAAAAATTTGAACTTTTTTGAGAAAAAAAAAATTTGAATTTTTTGACAAAAAAATCAAATTTTTGGGGTAAAAATTTGGATTTTTTTTGGGGAAAAAAATGAATTTTTGGAGAAAATATTTTGAATTTTTGGGGAAAAAATTTGAAGTTTTTTGGGAAAAAAACCCCGAATTTTTGGAGAAAAATTTTTAATTTTTAGGGAAAAAAAAAATCTGAATTTTAGGGAAAAAAAAATTAATTTTTTTGAGAAAAAAAATCAAATTTTTGGGGTAAAAATTTAACTTTTTTGCGAAAAAAAAATTGAATTTTTTGGGGTAAAAAAACCCAAATTTTTTGACAAAAATTTTCCCTTAAAAAACCCCAAAATTTCATCCTCGAAAAGGCCCAAAATTTGATTTTTTTGGCCCAAAATTTGATTTTTTTTGGCTGAAATTTCCCCGTTTGGAGCCTCAGGCGGGAGCTGAGCTCAGCCCGGCCCCGGGGCCGGTCGGGATTAGCATGGCAACTCATCATCGGCTCCAAATTCAGGGAAAATTTGAGGTTTTTTGGGGAAATTTGGGGTTTTTGGAGGAGAAAAAAATTAAATTTTAAGTAAAAAAAATTAAATTTTAAGTAAAAAAAAATTTGGGGAAAAAAAATGGGTTTTTTAGGGAAAAAAATGGGGATTTTGAGGGGAAAAAATTTGAATTTTTTGGGGAAAAAATTGGATTTTTTTGGAGAAAAAAATTATTAATGTTGGGGAGAAAAATTATAAAATTTTTTGGGAAAAAAATTTGAATTTTTTAGGGAAAAAATCGGAATTTTTTTGGGAAAAAATTTGATTTTTTTTTAGGACAAAAAATGGGGATTTTGAGGGAAAAAAATTTGAATTTTTTGGGGAAAAAATTGGGTTTTTTGGGACAAAAAATGGGGATTTTTTGGGGAAAAATTCGAATTTTTTAGGACAAAAAATGGGGATTTTGAAGGAAAAAAAATTGGAATGTTTTGGGGAAAAATTGGATTTTTTTTTGAGGAAAAAAAATTAATGTTGGGGAGAAAAATTACAAAGTTTTGGGGAAAAAAATCTGAATTTTTTTGGGAGAAAAAATGGGGATTTTTTTGGGGAAAAAAATTGGGATTTTTGGGGGAAAAATGGGGATTTTTAGGGAAAATTTGGATTTTTTTGGGGGGAAAAAATTGAGGTTTTAGAGGGAAAATTTGGATTTTTGGGGAAAAATGTGAAGTTTTGGGGAGAAAATGTGAATTTTTGGGGACCTAAAAATTGGCAAAAATCCACCCAAAATTCCCCAAATTTTCCCCCAAATCCCCTAAATTAAATTAAAAAAAAAAACAAAAATCCCCCCAAATCCCCCAAAAATTCCCAAAAAAATTCCCAAAAATCCCCCAAACCCCCAAAAATCCATTAAAAACTTCCAAATTTTCCCCAAAAATCCCCAAATTTTCCCCAAATTCCCTAAATTTTCTCTAAAATCCTCAAAAATTCCCAAAAATCTCTCAAAATTCCAAAAAAAATCTCCCAAAAATCTCCCGAAATTCCCCAAATCTCCCCAAATTTTGTCCAAATCTCCCAAACTTTCGGAAATTTTTGGAAATTTTCCCAAAATTCCCCAAATTTTCCCCAAATTTCCCTCAAATTCCTGAAAATCCCCCCCAAAAATCCCCAAATTCTCCCAAATTCCCCCTAAAATTCAAAATAAAATCCCCCCCAAAATTCAAATTAATTCTCTCAAATCCCCCCAAAAAATGCCCCAAAAATTCCCAAAAAATTCCCAAAAATCCCCAAAAAAATCCCAAAAAATTCCAAAAAAATCCCAAAAAAATCCCAAAAAAATCCCAAAAAAATTCCAAAAAAATCCCAAAAAATTCCCAAAAAAATCCCAAAAAATTCCAAAAAAAATCCAAAAAATTCCCCAAAAAATTCCAAAAAAATCCCAAAAAAACCCCAAAAAATCCCAAAAAAATCCCAAAAAAATCCCAAAAAATTCCCCAAAAAATTCCCAAAAAATTCCCAAAAAAAATCCCCAAAAATCCCCCAAAAATCCCAAAATATTCCGAAAAAAATCCGAAAAAAATCCAAAAAAATCCCAAAAAAATCCAAAACATCCCCAAAAAATCCCCAAAAAATCCCTAAAAATTCCCAAAAAAATCCCAAAAAATTCCAAAAAAATCCCAAAAAATTCTCAAAAATTCCCCATATCCCCCAAATCATTAAAACCTCCCAAATTCCCCCAAAATCCCAAATTTCCCCCCCAAATTCCCCAAAATTAAATTAAAAAAACCCCAAAAAATCCCCCAAAAACCCCCAAAAAATTCCCAAAAAATCCCAAAAAAATCCCCAAAAATTCCCAAAAAATCCCAAAAAATTCCCAAAAATTCCCCAACCCCCCAAAATCATTAAAAACCCCCCAAAATCCCGAATTTCTCCCCAGTTTTGGTCTCACCCGTCATTGTCCGTCCCCGTCTCGGCCTCGAGGGCTCCGGGCCCGGGACCCCCCACCCGGCCCAGGAAACACAGGGCGGGGTCGGCCCGGATGCTCTGGTAACGCTCGTAACCTGAAATTAAATCAATTCATACACAAAAATTAAATTATTTTGTGGAAAAAAGCAAAAAATCTGGAAAAAACAGCAAAAAACCCCATTAAAATAGACCAAAAAATGGCAAAAATAGATAAAAAAATACGCAAAAATACACCAAAATTACACTAAAATACACTGAATTAATCCTAAAATTAAAGTAATTAATGAATGAAAAACTGGAAAAAAACCCTGAGAAAATTGGGGAAAAAAAATGCAAAAAATTTGGAAAAAACAGCAAAAAACCCCATTAAAATACATAAAAAAATACCAAAAATAGCCCCAAACGCACCAAAGTCACAATGAAATAACCTGGAAATAAACAGTTTTAACCCGAAATTTAATTAGTTTGTGGGAAAAAAAGCAAAAAAAAAAAAAAAAAAGCAAAAAAATTGGAAAAAAAAGAAAAAAAAAATTGGAAAAAATGGCAAAAAAAATTGGAAAAAATGGCAAAAAAAATTGGAAAAAATGGCAAAAAAACCCCCCATGGAAATTGAATAAAAATTGGAAAAAATTGATAAAAAATACACAAAAAATGCACCGAAATGATGGGAAAGTAATTCCCAAAATAAAATTGACCCCCAAGTTAAAATTAATTAAAGAATAACAGAAAAAAAACCCCAAAAATTCAAAAAAAAATTAGGGAAAAAATAGAATAAAAATGGCAAAAAAAAAACCCCAAAAAAACCCCAAAAAAACCCAAAAAAAAACCCCCAAAAAAACCCCAAAAAAAACCCCAAAAAAACCCAAAAAAACCAAAAAAACCCCAAATAAAACCAAAAAAACCCAAAAAAACCCCAAAAAACCCCCCAAAAAAACCCCACCAAAAAAAACCCCAAAAATTGAAAAAGCATCAAAAAATGGCAAAAAAAAAAAGAAAAAAAACGGGAAAAATCCCATTAAAATCACCCCAAAAATGGTTTAAAAAATGGGGAAAAAATTCCCATTAAAATCCCCCCAAAAATCACAAAAAATTTGTTCAAAAATGGGGAAAAATCCTATTAAAAAAGGCCAAAAAAATCACCCAAAAAATCACAAAAATTAATTTAAAAATCCGATTAAAACCTCTAAAAAAAATCACAAAAATTAATTTAAAAATCCCATTAAAACAACAAAAAAAAACCGCAAAAGTTAAATTAAAAATCCCATTAAAACCACCAAAAAAATCACAAAAATTAATTAAAAAATCGCATTAAAACCACCTAAAAAAATCACAAAAATTAATTTAAAAATCTCTTTAAAACGACAAAAAAAATCACAAAAATTAAGTTAAAAATCGCATTAAAACAACACAAAAAAATCGCAAAAATTAATTTAAAAATCTCCTTAAAACCACTAAAAAAATCACAAAAATTAATTTAAAAATCCGATTAAAATCACCTAAAAAAATCACAAAAATTAATTTAAAAATCCCATTAAAACGACAAAAAAAATCACAAAAATTAATTAAAAAATCGCATTAAAACCACTAAAAAAAATCACAAAAATTAATTAAAAAATCGCATTAAAACCACCCAAAAAAATCACAAAAATTAATTTAAAAATCCCATTAAAATGACAAAAAAACCCCACAAAAATTAATTAAAAAATCTCATTAAAACAACAAAAAAAATCACAAAAATTAATTAAAAAATCCCATTAAAACCACCTAAAAAAATCATAAAAATTAATTAAAAAATCCCATTAAAACCACCAAAAAAAATCACAAAAATTAATTAAAAAATCGCATTAAAACAACAAAAAAAATCACAAAAATTAATTTAAAAACCCCATTAAAACAACAAAAAAAAAATCACAAAAATTAATTAAACAATTGCATTAAAACCACCTAAAAAAATCACAAAAATTAATTTAAAAATCCCATTAAAACCACCAAAAAAAATATCACAAAAATTGATTAAAAAATCCCATTAAAACCACACAAAAAAATCAAAAAAATTAATTAAAAAATCGCATTAAAACCACTAAAAAAAAATCACAAAAATTAAATAAAAAACGGCAAAAAATCCCATAAAATCCCCCCAAAAAATCCATTAAAAAATCCCAAAAAATTCCCATTAAACCCCCAAGCCCCAAACCCCCCAAAAAGCCCCAAAAATGGAATTTTTTTCAGTTTTTTACCGTGTTTGAAGACCCCGATGAGCAGAGACTTGTCGGCCTCGGGGTCCCACCAGCCCGAGGGGGGCTCCGGCTGCTCCAGGAGGGGAAAGCAGATTTCGACCTCGCTGGGGGGAAAAAAATACACAAAATAAACACAAAAATCCCCCCCAGAAATCCCCTTAAATGACCCAAAAAAATTCCCCCAAAATCCCAAAAAATAATAAAAAAATTCCAAAAAAAATCCCCCCAAAAATAAAAAAAAATTCCTAAAAAAATTCCAAAAAAAAATCCCCCCGAAAATAAAAAAAAATTCCTAAAAAATTCCAAAAAAAATCCCCCCGAAAATAAAAAAAAATTCCTAAAAAATTCCAAAAAAAAATCCCCCCGAAAATAAAAAAAAAATTCCTAAAAAATTCCAAAAAAATCCCCCCGAAAATAAAAAAAAATTCCTAAAAAAATCCAAAAAAAATCCCCCCAAAAATAAAAAAAAATTCCTAAAAAAATTCAAAAAAAAATCCCCCCGAAAATAAAAAAAAAAATTCCTAAAAAATTCCAAAAAAATCGCCCCGAAAATAAAAAAAAATTCCTAAAAAATTCCAAAAAAAATCCCCCCAAAAATAAAAAAAAATTCCTAAAAAAATCCAAAAAAAATCCCCCCAAAAATAAAAAAAAATTCCTAAAAAATTCCAAAAAAAATCCCCCCAAAAATCAAAAAAAAAAATCCCCCCAAAAATAAAAAAAAATTCCTAAAAAATTAAAAAAAACCCCCAAAAAAACCCAAAAAAATTCCCCCCAAAAATCCCCAATAAAATCCCAAAAAATCCCCAATAAAATAAAAAAATAGCAAAAAAATCCCCCCAGAAAATCCCCCCAAAAATCAAAATAAATTGTAAAAAAATCCCCCAAAATTCCCCAAAAAATCCCCAAAAATAATAAAAATATTCCAAAAAAAATCCCCCCGAAAATAAAAAAAAAAATCCCCCTAAAAATCAAAATAAATTTAAAGAAATCCACCCGAAATCCCCAATAAAATCCCCCCAAAATCCCCCCAAAAATCAAAAAAAATCCCTAAAAAATTCCAAAAAATATATTAAAAAAAAAACCCCAAAAAAAACCCAATAAATGGATAAAAAAAATTCCCCAAAAATTCCCCAAAAAATCCCCCCAAAAAATCACCAAAATCCCCCAAAAAAATCCCCAAAAAAATCCCCAAAAAATCCCCAATAAAATCCCCAAAAAATCCCCAAAAAAATCCCCAAAAAAATCCCCAAAAAATCCCCAAATAAAATCCCAAAAATCCTCAAAAAAATCCCAAAAAAATCCCAAAAAATCCCCTAATAAAATCCCCAAAAATCCCCCAAAAAATCCCCCAAAAATCCCCAAAAAAATCCCCAAAAAATCCTCAATAAAATCCCCAATAAAATAAAAAAAATCCCAAAAAATTCCCCAAAAAATCCCCAAAAAAATCCCAAAAATATCCCCAATAAAATCCCAAAAAATCCCCAAAAAATCCCCAATAAAATAAAAAAAAATCCCAAAAAATCGTCAAAAAAAAAAAAAAAAAAAATCCCAAAAAAATCCGAAAAAAATCCAAAAAAAAAAATCCCAAAAAAATCCTCAAAAAAAACCCCAAAAATCCCCCCAAAATCCTCAAAAAATCCCCAATAAAATCCACAATAAATCCCCAATAAAATCAAAAAAAATCCCCAAAAAATCCTCAAAAAAAATCCCAAAAAATCCCCCAATAAAATCCCCAAAAATCCCCCAAAAAATCCCCAATAAAATCCCCCAAAAATCCTCAAAAAAATCCCCCAAATCCCTCAATAAAATCCCAAAAAATCCCCAAAAAAATCCCCAAAAAATCCCAAATAAAATCCAAAAAAATCCCCAATAAATCCCCAATAAAATCCCCAAAAAAATCCCCAAAAAATCCTCAATAAAATCCCAAAAAATCCCCCAAAAAATCCCCAAAAATTCCCCAATAAATCCCAAAAAAATCCTCAATGAAATCCAAAAAAATTCCCCAATAAATCCCCAATAAATCCCCAATAAAATAAAAAAAATCCCAAAAAATCGTCAAAAAAATCCAAAAAAATCCAAAAAAAATCCAAAAAAAATCCAAAAAAAAATCCCAAAAAAATCCCCAAAAATCCCCCAAAAAAATCCCCAAAAAAATCCCCAAAAATCCCCAAAATTTGATTTATTTTCCCCATTTTGCTGACCTGGCGCTGGCCCCGCCGAGCACTTTCTGTGCCTGGTCCCCGATGACGTCGCGCTGCAGGAACTGCAACATCCTCACCCTCAGCAGGAGCCTGAAAACGGGGAAAAACACCCAAAATTACCCAAAAATGACCCAAAAATTAAAAAATTCCACCCGAAAAACCCCAAAGTGCAAAAAATCCCACCCAAAATGACCCAAAAATGGAAAAAATCCCCCCAAAATCCCCCAAAAAAACCCAAAATCGGAAAAATTAGACCCAAAAAAATCCCAAAATGGAAAAAATCCCACCCAAAATGACCCAAAAACCACCAAAATCACCAAAAAATGTGAAAATTTGACCCAAAAATGGGAAAAATTGACCCAAAAATTCCCAAAATTAAAAAAATTCCACCCAAAATGACCCAAAAAACACCAAAATCAAAAAAATCCCACCTGAAACACCCCAAAAAAATGACCCAAAATGACCCAAAAAATGGGAAAATTTGACCCAAAAAATGGAAAAATTCGACCCAAAAAATGGAAAAATTCAACCCAAAAAATGGGAAAATTCGACCCAAAAAATGGGAAAATTCGACCCAAAAAATGGAAAAATTCGACCCAAAAAATGGGAAAAATTGACCCAGAAAATCCCAAAATTAAAAAAATCCTTCCCAAAATAACCCAAAAAACACCAAAAATCACCAAAAAATGTGAAATTTTTGACCCAAAAATGAGAAAATTCCACCCAGAAAACCCCAAAACGGAAAAAATCGCCCCCAAAATGACCCAAAAAACACCAAAATCATCGAAAAATGTGAAAATTTGACCCAAAAATGAGAAAATTTGACCCAAAAATTAAAAAATTCCACCCAGAAAACCCTAAAATGGAAAAAATCCACCCAAAATGACCCAAAAATGACCCAAAAATTAAAAAATCGGCAAAAAAAATCACAAAAAATCCCCAAAAAATCATGAAAAAAATCCCAAAAAAATCCCAAAAAATTCTTAAAAAATCAAAAAAATTCACAAAAAAATCCTAAAAAAATTCCAAAAAATCAGCAAAAAATACGAAAAAAAATCAGAAAAAAACCCCTTAAAAATCCCCGAAGAATCAGTAAAAAAACCCCAAAAAATCATCAAAAAATCCCCAAAAAATCGGCAAAAAATTCTGAAAAATCAGCAAAAAAAATCACAAAAAATCCTAAAAAAATCATGAAAAAAATCCCAAAAAAATTCCAAAAAAAAACCCCCAAAAAATTCTTAAAAACCAAAAAAAATTCACAAAAAAATCACAAAAAAATTCACAAAAAAATCCAAAAAAATTCTTAAAAAATATAAAAAATCCACAAAAAAATCCCAAAAAAATTCCCAAAAAAATCCTAAAAAAATTCGAAAAAAAATCACAAAAAATCCACAAAAAATCATTTTAAAAAATCCCAAAAATTCTGGAAAAAAAACCCCAAAAAAATCATGAAAAAATCCCTAAAAAATCCCCCAAAAATCAGCAAAAAATTCGGAAAAAAAAATCACCAAAAAAACCCCTAAAAAATCATGAAAAAAATCCCTAAAAAATCCCAAAAATATTGGCAAAAATTTTGACAAAAATAATAAAAAAAAAATCACAAAAGAATCTTAAAAAAATCATCAAAAAAATCCCCCAAAAAATTCCAAAAAATTCTTAAAAAATAAAAAAAAATTCACAAAAAATCACAAAAAAATCCCAAAAAATTCTAAAAAATTCCAAAAAATTCCAAAAAAATCCCAAAAAATTCGCAAAAAATCCAAAAAAATCCCAAAATATCTCAAAAAATCCCTAAAAAATTCCCGAAAAAATCAGCAAAAAATCCCTAAAAAAACCCACAAAAAATCCAGAAAAAATAAAAAAATCAGCAAAAAATCCCCAAAAATTCTAGAAAAATCCCCCAAAAAATCAGGAAAAAATCCCTAAAAAATCCCAAAAAAATTGTAAAAAAATCCAAAAAAACCCCCAAAAAATCATGAAAAAAATCCCAAAAAAATTCCAAAAAAATCCCCCAAAATTGTAAAAAAATCCAAAAAAAATCCCAAAAAATTTCTAAAAAAATCCTAAAAAAATCCCCCAAAAAATGTAAAAACGTCCAAAAAAATCCCCCAAAAAATCCCAAAAAAATCCCCCAAAAATCCCAAAAAATTCGCAAAAAATAAAAAAAAAATTCCCAAAAAAATCCCCCAAAAAATCCCAAAAAAATCCCCCAAAAAATACCAAAAAAATCCCCTCAAAAATTCCCCCAAAAATCATTTAAAAATCACAAAAAAAATCACAAAAAATCCTCAAAAAATCATGAAAAAATCCCAAAAAAATTCCAAAAAAATCCCCAAAAAATCAGCAAAAAATCCCTCAAAAAATCCCCAAAAATTCTGAAAAAGACCCCAAAAGAAACCCCAAAAAATCATGAAAAAATCCCTCAAAAATCCCCAAAAAGTCAGCAAAAAAAGTCGGAAAAAAACTTTAAAAAGTCACCAAAAAATCCTAAAAAAATTCTAAAAAAATTCGCAAAAAATAAAAAAAAAATCCCAAAAAATCACAAAAAATCCCCAAAAAATCATGAAAAAAATCCCAAAAAATCCTAAAAAAATTTCAAAAAAATCACCAAAAAATCCCAAAAAATCCTAAAAAATCCTAAAAAAATCAGCAAAAAAACCCCCCAAAAAATCATGAAAAAATCCCTAAAAAATCCCCAAATCAGCAAAAAATTCAAAAAAAATCCAAAAAAAATCACAAAAAAATCCTATAAAATCATGAAAAAAATCCAAAAAAAAATTCCAAAAAAATCCCAAAAAATCGTAAAAAAATCCAAAAAAATCCCCAAAAAATCCTAAAAAAAATTCCAAAAAAAATTTCACCAAAAATCATAAAAAAATCCCCAAAAAAATCAAAAAAAAATCCCAAAAAATTCTAAAAAAATCCTAAAAAATTCTAAAAAAATCCCAAAAAAATTCCCAAAAAATTCCAAAAAAACCCCAAAAAATCCCAAAAAATCGTAAAAAAATCCAAAAAAATCCCCAAAAAAATCCTAAAAAAAAATCCAAAAAAAATTCACCAAAAATAAAAAAAAAATCCAAAAAAAATCAAAAAAAAATCCCAAAAAATTCTAAAAAAATCCTAAAAAAATCCTAAAAAAATCCCAAAAAAATCCTAAAAAAATCCCAAAAAAATCCTAAAAAAATTCCCAATACTCCCCAAACCCCAAAATTTCCCCAAAACCCCCCAAATTTGCATTTCTCACTTGCTGCTGAGGTGTTTGAGGTGCCTCCTGTACCCCCCGTCCTGCAGGGGCCAAACATCCAAAAATTCCCAAAAAACCCCAAAAAATCATGAAAAAATCCCTAAAAAAATCCCCAAAAAATCAGCAAAAAATTTGGAAAAATCAGCAAAAAAATCACAAAAAATCCCCAAAAAATCATGAAAAAAATCCAAAAAAAATCCAAAAAAATCCCCAAAAATTCTGAAAAAAAACCCCAAAAAATCAGCAAAAAAATCCCAAAAAATCCCCAAAAAATCATTTTAAAAATCCCAAAAATTCTGGAAAAAAATCCCCAAAAAAACCCGAAAAAATCATGAAAAAAATCCCTAAAAAATCCCCAAAAAATCATCAAAAAATTCGGGAAAAAAAAACCCTAAAAAAACCCCCTAAAAAAATCGCGAAAAAAATCCCCAAAAAATTCCAAAAAATCCCCAAAAAATTGTAAAAAATTCCAAAAAAAGTCCTAAAAAAATTCTAAAAAAATCCAAAAAAATCTAAAAAAATCCTAAAAAAATTCCAAAAAAATCCCAAAAAATCCCCAAAAAATTTCACCAAAAAAATCCCAAAAAATTCTTAAAAAATAAAAAAAAAAAATCACAAAAAAATAAAAAAAAATCCCAAAAAAATTCCAAAAAAATTCCTAAAAAAATTCTAAAAAAATTCCAAAAAATCCCAAAAATTCCCAAATACCCCAGAATACCCCAGAATTCCCCTAAATAACCAAAATTTTGTGTTTTTACTTGCTGCTGAGGTGTTTGAGGTGCCTCCTGTAGGCCTCGTCCTGCAGGATCCCCTCGGGGTTGTGTCGCCGCAGCCACTCGGCCCCCGGAGCTTCCGGAACCTTCTGCGGCTTCTTCCCCTTCCTGCCCCGGGACAGCGACGGGGAAACGCACCCTGGGGGGGAAAAATACAAAATTATATAAAATTCATACAAAATTTACATAAAATTTACCAAAAATCCATCAAAATCCGCAAAAAAATCCCTTAAAAATGACACAAAATCAGCAAAAATCCACCAAAAATCCATCAAAAGTGACCCAAAATTACCCAAAATCCGTTTAAATGGCACAAAAATCCACCAAAATGGATCCAAAGTGACCCAAAATCACCCAAAATCCACCCAAAATCTGCCCAAAGTGACCCAAAAAAATCCCCAAAAAATCAGCAAAAAAATCCCCAAAAAATCAGAAAAATATTTGAAAAAAAAAATCACAAAAAAATCCCTTAAAAATGACACAAAATCGGCAAAAATCCACCCAAAATCCATCAAAACTGATCCAAAATCCATGAAAATCAACCCAAAATCCATTTAAATGGAGCAAAAATCCATCTAAAGGGCCCAAAAATCATCAAAATGGATCCAAAATGACCCAAAATCTGCCCAAAGTGACACAAAATCCATTTAAATGGCACAAAAATCCACCAAAAATGACCCAAAATCCACTAAAATGGATCCAAAATCAGCAAAAATCCATCAAAAATGACCCAAAATGACCCAAAAATTCCATTTAAATGGTGCAAAAATCCACCAAAATGGATCCAAAGTGACCCAAAATCACCCAAAATCTGCAAAAATTGACCCAAAATCCATTTTCCCCTTCCTGCCCCGGGACAGGGACGGGGAAACGCACCCTGGGGGGGAAATAAATAAAACTAAATTAAAATTAAATTAAATTTACACAGAATTTATACAAAATTTACCCAAAATTGACGAAAAAATCCATTTAAATGGCACGAAAATCCATCAAAAGTGACCCAAAAATCCACTAAAATGGACCCAAAATGGGGCTGGGGGCACCTGAAAAGATCCCAAAACCCCTTTCCAGGTGTGCCCAGGTGTGCCCAGGTGTGTCTCAGGTGTGCCCAGGTGTGCCTCAGGTGTGCCCAGGTGTGCCCAGGTGTGTCTCAGGTGTGTCTCAGGTGTGCCCAGGTGTGCCCAGGTGTATCTCAGGTGTGCCCAGGTGTGCCCCAGGTGTGCCCAGGTGTGCCCAGGTGTGCCCAGGTGTGTCTCAGGTGAGCCCAGGTGTATCTCAGGTGTGCCCAGGTGTGCCCAGGTGTGTCTCAGGTGAGCCCAGGTGTATCTCAGGTGTGCCCAGGTGTGCCCAGGTGTGTCTCAGGTGAGCCCAGGTGTATCTCAGGTGTGCCCAGGTGTGCCCAGGTGTGTCTCAGGTGAGCCCAGGTGTATCTCAGGTGTGCCCAGGTGTGCCCAGGTGTGTCTCAGGTGAGCCCAGGTGTATCTCAGGTGTGCCCAGGTGTGCCCAGGTGTGTCTCAGGTGAGCCCAGGTGTGCCCAGGTGTGCCCAGGTGTGTCCCAGGTGTGCCCAGGTGTCCCCAGGTGTGTCTCAGGTGTGCCCAGGTGTGTCTCAGGTGTGCCCAGGTGTGCCCAGGTGTGTCCCCAGGTGTGCCCAGGTGTGTCCAGGTGTGTCTCAGGTGTGCCCAGGTGTGTCCAGGTGTGTCTCAGGTGTGCCCAAGTGTGTCTCAGGTGTGTCTCAGGTGTGCCCAGGTGTGCCCAGGTGTATCTCAGGTGTCTCAGGTGTATCCCCAGGTGTGCCCAGGTGACCCCTGACCCCTCACCTGTGTGCCCAGGTGTGCCCAGGTGTGCCCAGGTGTCTCACCTGTGTGCCCAGGTGCGCTCCTGGCCCATCCGTTCCCCCCAGGTGCGATCAGTGCCCAGGTACTCGCCCTGGTGGCCTCCCCAGGTGTGCCCAGGTGTGCCCAGGTGTGCCCAGGTGTATCTCAGGTGTGCCCAGGTGTACCCAGGTGTACACTCAGGGGTCCCCAGGTGTGCCCAGGTGTGCCCAGGTGTGTCTCAGGTGTCTCACCTGTGTGCCCAGGTGTGCCCAGGTGTGCCCAGGTGTGCCCAGGTGTCTCACCTGTGTGCCCAGGTGCGCTCCTGGCTCTCCCGTTCCCCCCAGGTGCGATCAGGGCCCAGGTGCTGGCCCTGGTGGCCTCCCCAGGTGTGCCCAGGTGTGCCCAGGTGTGCCCAGGTGTCCCCAGGTGTCTCAGGTGTCTCACCTGTGTGCCCAGGTGCGCTCCTGGCTCTCCCGTTCCCCGCAGGTGCGATCAGGGCCCAGGTGCTGGCCCTGGTGGCCTCCCCAGGTGTGCCCAGGTGTCCCCAGGTGTGCCCAGGTGTCCCCAGGTGTATCTCAGGTGTCCCCAGGTGTGCCCAGGTGTCTCACCTGTGTGCCCAGGTGCGCTCCTGGCCCGGCCGTTCCCCGCAGGTGCGATGAGGGCCCAGGTGCTGGCCCTGGTGGCCGCGTCCCCCCGGAAGTGCAGGAGGCAGAAGAGGAGGATGGCCCTGGCCACGCCCTCGGCCTCGCGCTCCGACACGCGCCGCGGCCACCGGCCCGCGCTGGTCAGCTCCCGCCAGCGACCCCACCTGGGGACAGAGAGAGGGGTCACACAGGGGTCAGTGGGGTCACTCAATGGTCAGTGGGGTCACTCAGTGGTCAGTGGGGTCACTGAGTGGTCAGTGGGGTCATTGAATGGTCAGCTCCCGCCAGCGACCCCACCTGGGGACAGAGAGGTCACACAGGGGCCACTGAGTGGTCACTCAATGGTCAGTGGGGTCAATCAATGGTCAGTGTGGTCACTGAGTGGTCAGTGGGGTCATTGAATGGTCAGTTCTCGCCAGCGACCCCACCTGGGGGGGCAAGGAATGGTCAGTGGGGTCAGGGAATGGTCAGTGGGGTCACTCAATGGTCAGTGGGGTCAGGGAGGGGTCAGTGGGGTCAGGGAATGGTCAGTGGGGTCACTCAATGGTCAGTGGGGTCACTCAATGGTCAGTGGGGTCACTCAGTGGTCAGAGGGGTCACTCAATGGTCAGTGGGGTCAGGGAATGGTCAGTGGGGTCACTCAATGGTCAGTGGGGTCACTCAATGGTCAGTGGGGTCACTCAATGGTCAGTGGGGTCAGGGAGGGGTCAGTGGGGTCACTCAATGGTCAGTGGGGTCACTCAGTGGTCAGTGGGGTCAGGGAATGGTCAGTGGGGTCACTCAATGGTCAGTGGGGTCAGGGTGGTCGCCAGGTGTCCCCAAACCCCACCCAGGTGTGTCCCCGGGTGTGTCCCCAGGTGTCCCCAGGTGTGCCCAGTGTGTCCCAGGTATCCCCAGGTGAGCTCAGGTGTATCTCCAGGTATCCCCAGGTGTCCCCAGGTGCGTCCCCAGGTGTGCCCAGGTGAGCTCAGGTGTGTCCCAGGTCCCCCTGGGTGTCCCCAGGTCCCCCCAGGTCCCCCCAGGTGTGTCCCATGATCCCCCAGGTATCCCCAGGTATCCCATGATCCCCCAGGTGAGCTCAGGTGCGTCCCCAGGTGTGACTCACCCAAAGACCATCAGGTGTCTCTCCACCCTCAGGCACTCGCTCCTCCCAAAGGGCTGCGGGGGCGTGGCCGGAGCGGCCGGAGGCGGCGCCGCGGTCACCTGCTGCTGCTGCTGCTGACCGCCGTGGTGACCGCCGTGGTGACCCCCGTGGTGACCCCCGTGGTGACCCCGGCGTGACCTGGTCCCCGCCCGCTCCGGCCGCTCCGGCTCCTCGTCGCTGTCCAGGTCCGAGAACTCCACCAGGTCGTCGTCCCGCAGGGTGCTGAAGTGCCGGGTCTGCTTCCGGACACGCGGCGTGTCGATGACCAGCGTGTTCTGGGGGTCAAGGGTCAGGGGTCAGTGGTCACTCATGGCCAGGGGTCAATGGTCAGTGAGTACAGACAGGGGTCAGTGATGGTCAGTGATGGTCAGTGATGGTCAGTGATGGTCAGTGATGGTGCCGAAGTGCCGGGTCTGCTTCCGGACACGAGGGGTGTCGATGACCAGCGTGTTCTGGGGGTCAAAGGTCAGCGGTCAGTGGTCACTCATGGTCAGTCAGAGTGACCAGGATCAGCCACAGTCAGTGGTCAGTAACAATCAAGGGTCAGTGATGGTCAGTGATGGTCAGTGATGGTGCTGAAGTGCCGGGTCTGCTTCCGGACACGAGGGGTGTCGATGACCAGCGTGTTCTAGGGGTCAAGGGTCAGGGGTCAGGGGTCAGTTAGTGACCAGGGGTCAATGGTCAGTGAGTACAGACAAGGGGTCAGTGAGGGGCAGTGGTCAGTGATGCTCAGTGATGGTCAGTGATGGTCAGTGATGGTCAGTGATGGTGCTGAAGTGCCGGGTCTGCTTCCGGACACGAGGGGTGTCGATGACCAGCGTGTTCTGGGAGTCAAGGGTCAGTGGTCAGTGGTCACTCATGGTCAGTGGGATGGGTAATGGTCAGTGGTCAGTGGGGGTTAATGGTCAGTGATGGTCAGTGATGGTCAGTGATGGTCAGTGATGGTGCCGAAGTGCCGGGTCTGCTTCCGGACACGCGGCGTGTCGATGACCAGCGTGTTCTAGGGGTCAAAGGTCAGGGGTCAGTGGTCACTCATGGCCAGGGGTCAATGGTCAGTGAGTACAGACAGGGGTCAGTGAGGGGCAGTGGTCAGTGGGGGTTAATGGTCAGTGATGGTCAGTGATGGTGCTGAAGTGCCGGGTCTGCTTCCGGACACGCGGGGTGTCGATGACCAGGGTATTCTAGGGGTCAAAGGTCAGGGGTCAGTGGTCAGTGAGTGACCAGGGGTCAATGGTCAGTGAGTACAGACAGGGGTCAGTGATGGTCAGTGATGGTGCTGAAGTGCTGGGTCTGCTTCCGGACACGAGGCGTGTCGATGACCAGCGTGTTCTAGGGGTCAAAGGTCAGCGGTCAGTGGTCACTCATGGTCAGTGGGATGGGTAATGGGCAGTGGTCATTGTGGGTTAATGGTCAGTGATGGTCAGTGATGGTGCTGAAGTGCCGGGTCTGGCTCCGGACATGAGGGGTGTCGATGACCAGCGTGTTCTGGGGGTCAAGGGTCAGCGGTCAGTGGTCAGTTAGTGACCAGGGGTCAATGGTCAGTGAGTACAGACAGGGGTCAGTGATGGTCAGTGATGGTGCTGAAGTGCCGGGTCTGGCTCCGGACACGCGGCGTGTCGATGACCAGCGTGTTCTAGGGGTCAAGGGTCAGGGGTCAGTGGTCACTCATGGTCAATGGGATGGGTAATGGGCAGTGGTCAGTGATGGTCAGTGATGGTGCTGAAGTGCCGGGTCTGGCTCCGGACACGAGGGGTGTCGATGACCAGGGTGTTCTGGGGTCAAGGGTCAGGGGTCAGTGGTCACTCATGGCCAGGGGTCAATGGTCAGTGAGTATAGACAGGGGTCAGTGAGGGGCAGTGGTCAGCAATGGTCAGTGGTCACTCAGGGTCAGTGGTCACTGAGGATGGACAGTGGTCAGTGGTCAGTTGTGGTCAGTGGTCAGCGAGGGATGGACACACAATGTCCAGCGGCTCCTCTGGCCGTCCCAGATGACCCTTTGACCTCTCCCACCTGACCCCGCCCCTCGGGTGACCCCGCCCACCTGCCCAGGTGTGACCCCAGGTGTGACCCCAGGTGTGACCCCAGATGTATCCCAGGTGTGCCTTTACCTGCCCAGGTGAGCTCACCTTGCTGTGGAGCCGCTACAGGTGTGATTTTACCTGCCCAAGTGTATCCCACGTGTCCCCAGGTGTGTCCCCAGGTGTGACATTACCTGCCCAGGTGAGCTCACCTTGCTGTTGAGCAGCTCCAGGTCCGGGTCAGGATTTGTTGCATGACCCCAGGTGTGTCCCCAGGTGTCCCCAGGTGTGACCCCACCCATCCAGGTACGACATTACCTGCCCAGGTGTGTCTTTACCTGCCCAGGTGAGCTCACCTTGCTGTTGAGCAGCTCCAGGTCCGGGTCAGGATTTGTTACATGACCCCAGGTGTGTCCCCAGGTGTCCCCAGGTGTGACATTACCTGCCCAGGTGTGTCTTTACCTGCCCAGGTGAGCTCACCTTGCTGTTGAGCAGCTCCAGGTCCAGGTCGGCCTTCTTGGCCCATTTCTGCCAGAAGTTTGGATCGTCCAGCGCGATGTCCGTGCGGTTCTCGGACGCCACGAAACTGGCCTGGGGAGAGGGCAAAGGTCAGCGCTCACCTGGGCACACCTGGGCACACCTGGGGAGGCTCCAGGGTCACCCAAAACCCACCTGGACACACCCAAACCCACCTGGACACACCTGAACCCACCTGGACACACCCAAACCCACCTGGACACACCTGAACCCACCTGGACAGATCCAAACCCACCTGGACACACCTAAACTCACCTGGGCCCACCCAAACCCACCTGGACACACCCAAACCCACCAGGACACACCTAAACTCACCTGAACACACCCAAACCCACCTGGACACACCTAAACTCACCTGGGCCCACCCAAACCCACCTGGACACACCTGAACCCACCTGAACCCACCTGAGCCCACCCAAACCCACCTGAACACACCTAAACTCACCTGGACAGATCCAAACCCACCTGGACACACCTAAACCCCACCTGGACACACCTGGGGAGGCTCCAGGGTCACCCAACCCCACCTGGACACACCCAAACCCACCTGGACACACCCAAACCCACCTGGACACACCTGGACAGACCCAAACCCCACCTGGACACACCTGAACCCACCTGGACACACCCAAACCCACCTGGACACACCTAAACCCCACCTGGACACACCTGGGGAGGCTCCAGGGTCACCCAACCCCACCTGGACACACCTAAACCCACCTGGACACACCTGGACAGACCCAAACCCCACTTGGACACACCTGGACTCACCTGGACCTTCTCCAGGACCATCAAACCCTACCTGGACACACCCAACCCCACCTGGACACACCCAAACCCACCTGGACACACCCAAACCCCACCTGGACACACCTGGATCTTCTCCAGGACCACCCAACTCAACCTGGACTCACCTGGACCTTCTCTAAGGACCATTAAAGGTTACCTGGACACACCTGGACTCACCTGGACTCACCTGGACCTTCTCTAGGGACCATCAAACCTCACCTGGGCCTTCTCTAAAGCCACCAAACCCCACCTGGACCTTCTCGAGGATAACCAAAAGTTACCTGTGCACACCTGGACTCACCTGGACACACCTGGATCTTCTCCAGGATCATCAAGGGTCACCTGAATCTTCTCTAGGGACCATCAAACCTCACCTGGACCTTCTCAAGAGCCACCAAACCCCACCTGGACCCACCTGGACCTTCTCAAAGACCATCCACCTGTACACCTGTGCACACCTGTGCACACCTGGACTCACCTGGACACACCTGGACACACCTGGACCTTCTCTAGGGACCATCAAACCTCACCTGAATCTTCTCAAGAGCCACCAAACCCCACCTGGACCTTCTCGAGGATAACCAAAAGTTACCTGTGCACACCTGGACTCACCTGGACACACCTGGACCTTCTCTAGGGACCATCAAACCTCACCTGGGCCTTCTCTAAAGCCACCAAACCCCACCTGGACCTTCTCGAGGATAACCAAAAGTTACCTGTGCACACCTGGACTCACCTGGACACACCTGGACACACCTGGATCTTCTCCAGGATCATCAAGGGTCACCTGAATCTTCTCTAGGGACCATCAAACCTCACCTGGACCTTCTCAAGAGCCACCAAACCCCACCTGGACCCACCTGGACCTTCTCCAGGACCATCCACCTGTACACCTGTGCACACCTGTGCACACCTGTGCACACCTGGACTCACCTGGACACACCTGGACCTTCTCTAGGGACCATCAAACTTCACCTGGACCTTCTCAAGAGCCACCAAACCCCACCTGGACCTTCTCAAGGATCACCAAAAGTTACCTGTGCACACCTGGACTCACCTGGACACACCTGGATCTTCTCCAGAGCCACCAAACCTCACCTGAACCTTCTCTAGGACCACCCAAACCTCACCTGGACCTTCTCAAGAGCCACCAAACCCCACCTGGACCTTCTCGAGGATAACCAAAAGTTACCTGTGCACACCTGGACTCACCTGGACACACCTGGACACACCTGGACCTTCTCTAGGGACCATCAAACCTCACCTGGACCTTCTCAAGAACCACCAAAGGTCACCTGGACCTTCTCTAAAGCCACCAAACCCCACCTGGACCTTCTCGAGGATAACCAAAAGTTACCTGGGCACACCTGGACTCACCTGGACACACCTGGATCTTCTCCAGGATCATCAAGGGTCACCTGAATCTTCTCTAGAGACCATCAAACCTCACCTGGACCTCCTCTAATGCCACCAAACCCCACCTGGACCTTCTCGAGGATCACCAAAAGTTACCTGTGCACACCTGGACTCACCTGGACACACCTGGACCTTCTCTAGGGACCATCAAACCTCACCTGGACCTTCTCAAGAGCCACCAAACCCCACCTGGACCCACCTGGACCTTCTCAAAGACCGTACACCTGTACACCTGTGCACACCTGTGCACACCTGGACTCACCTGGACACACCTGGACCTTCTCTAGGGACCATCAAACCTCACCTGAATCTTCTCAAGAGCCACCAAACCCCACCTGGACCCACCTGGACCTTCTCAAAGACCGTACACCTGGTCACACCTGGTCACACCTGGTCACACCTGGTCACACCTGTGCAGGTGAGCGTCTCACCTTGGCGAAGGTGGAGCCCTGCCCCTGGCTCTCGATGGTGATGGTGGTGCTCCTCCTCAGCAGGATCTGCTCGATGTCCTCCTCGCAGAACTTGGCGCCCTCGTCGTCCTCGTCCATGATGGCGGCGTAGGCGCCTTTGCGCAGCAGGTCCTCGATCTCCTTCTTGGAGAACTGCTGGATCTGGACAGGTGAGACACAGGTGAGCACAGGTGAGGTCACCTGGAGGGTCACCTGGGCAAGAGTCACCTCCCAGTTGACACAAAAACCCGACCGGGAAAACTCAAATTTGGAAAAACTCAACCGGGAGAAGCCAAATTTGGAGAAACTCAACTGGAGAAACTCAACGGGAGTTGGTGGACAGGTGAGCACAGGTGAGGTCACCTGGGCAAGGGTCACCTGAGGTGGGGTCACCTCAATGTCCCCAAAAACCCGACCTGGAGAAGCTCAGGTGGGACAAAACCACACCTGGAGAACCCAAACCTGGAGAACTGCTGGATCTGGGACAGGTGGGGACAGGTGAGGGACAGGTGAGGTCACCTGGGCAAGAGTCACCTGGTCACAGATCACCTCAATGTCCCCAAAAACCTGACCTGGAGAAGCTCAGGTGAGACAAAACCACACCTGGAGAACCCAAACCCGGGGAACTGCTGGATCTGGGACAGGTGAGGACAGGTGAGGGACAGGTGAGGTCACCTGGGGGGGTCACCTGGAGGGTCACCTGGGCAAGAGTCACCTCCCAGTTGTCACAAAAATCCGACCGGGAAAACTCAAATTTGGAGAAACTCAACCGGGAGAACCCAAATTTGGAGAAACTCAACTGGGAGAAACTCAACTGGAGTCGGTGGACAGGTGAGACACAGGTGAGGTCACCTGGGCAAGGGTCACCTGGGCAAGGGTCACCTCCCAGTTGACCCAAAAACCCGACCGGGAAAACTCAAATTTGGAAAAACTCAACCGGGAGAAGCCAAATTTTGGAGAAACTCAACTGGAGAAACTCAACTGGAGTCGGTGGACAGGTGAGACACAGGTGAGGTCACCTGGGCAGGGGTCACCTGGTCATGATTCACCTCCCAATGTCCCCAAAAACCCGACCTGGAGAAGCTCAGGTGGGACAAAACCACACCTGGAGAACCCAAACCTGGGGAGCTGCTGGATCTGGGACAGGTGAGGACAGGTGAGGGACAGGTGAGGTCACCTGGAGGGTCACCTGGGCAAGAGTCACCTGGGCAAGGGTCACCTCCCAATTGACCCAAAAACCCGACCTGGAAAACCTCAAATGACCACAAACGACCCCGGATGACCACGAGTGACCACTGACCCCGGCGATGCTGCCCGTGGATGACCATGGATGACCCCAAACTCCCCCCACTGACCCCCGCTGACCCCGAGTGACCCCAGATGACCATGGATGACCATGGATGACCATGGATGACCATGGATGACCATGGATGACCACAATGACCATGGATGACCACAATGACCATGGATGACCATGGATGACCATGGATGACCACAGATGACCATGGATGACCACAGATGACCATGGATGACCATGGATGACCATGGATGACCCCAAACTCCCCCCACTGACCCCTGCTGACCCCGAGTGACCCCAGATGACCATGGATGACCATGGATGACCCCAAACGCCCCCCAATGACCACAAATGACCACGAGTGACCCCTGCTGACCCGGAGTGACCACTGACCCCGGGGATGCTGCCCTCGCGGCCGCTCATGGACTGCAGCACGGCCATGGATGACCACTACTGACCACGGATGACCCCAAACTGCCCCCCGATGACCATGAATGACCACAAATGACCCCAGATGACCCCCGATGACCCCGAGTGACCACTGACCCCGGGGATGCTGCCCATGGATGACCATGGATGACCCCAAACTCCCCCCACTGACCCCTGCTGACCCCGAGTGACCCCTGCTGACCCCTGCTGACCACTGACCCCGGGGATGCTGCCCTCGCGGCCGCTCATGGACTGCAGCACGGCCTTGTCCAGGCCCAGTTTCAGGCTGGCCTTGTCGAACATCTCGCGCTCGTACGAGTTGCGGGTGATGAGACGGTAAACCTTGACCGCCTTGCTCTGGCCGATGCGGTGACACCGCGCCTGGGCCTGGGGGGACACCAGAAATGGACATGGGGGACATTGAGAGGTCATTGGGGTCATCAGAGAGGTCATTGGGGTCATTGGGGACACTGAGGGGTCATTGGGGACAATGGGGACACTGGGGACATCAGAGGGGTCATTGGGGACATCAGAGGGGTCATTGGGGACACTGGGGACATCAGAGGGGTCATTGGGGTCATTGGGGACAATGGGGTCATTGGGGACATCAGAGGGGTCATTGGGGTCATTGGGGACACTGGGGACATCAGAGGGGTCATTGGGGACATCAGAGGGGTCATTGGGGACATTGGGGTCATTGGGGACACTGGGGACATTGGGGACATCAGAGGGGTCATTGGGGTCATTGGGGTCATTGGGGACATTGGGGACATCAGAGGGGTCATTGGGGTCATTGGGGTCATTGGGGTCATTGGGGACATCAGAGGGGTCATTGGGGTCATTGGGGTCATTGGGGTCATTGGGGACATTGGGGACACCGTGACCGCCTTGCTCTGGCCGATGCGGTGACAACGGGCCTGAAGATCCAGGTGTGGACCCCAAACCCCAAACCATGACCCCACACGTGTCCCAGGTGTACCTGCAGCTCCACACCTGTCCCAGACTCACCTGTAGATCGTTCTGGGGGTTCCAGTCGGAGTCGAAGATGATGCAGGTATCAGCCGCAGTCAGGTTAATGCCCACGCCCCAAACCACGACCCCACACGTGTCCCAGGTGTACCTGCAGCCCCACACCTGCCCCAAACCCCAAACCATGACCCCACACCTGTCCCAGACTCACCTGCAGCCCCACACCTGCCCCAAACCCAAACCATGACCCCACACCTGTCCCAGACTCACCTGTAGGTCGTTCTGGGGGTTCCAATCGGAGTCGAAGATGATGCAGGTGTCGGCAGCAGTCAGGTTGATGCCCAGGCCCCAAACCATGACCCCACACCTGTCCCAGACTCACCTGCAGCCCCACACCTGTTCTATCCTCACCTGAAGGTCGTTCTGGGGGTTCCAATCCGAATCAAAGATGATGCAGGTGTCGGCGGCGGTCAGGTTGATGCCCAGGCCGCCGGCGCGGGTGCAGAGCAGGAAGACGAACCTGTCGGAGTCGGGGCGGCTGAACCTGTCCGATGGCGGCCTGGGCGCAGGTTCCCCCGCACGCGCCCGTCGATGCGCTCGTACGGGGACCTGGGAGAGGGGAAAGAAAAGGGTTAAATCACACCTGAAATCTTCGAGGGTTTATTATGTAATTTGATTTTTTTTTGGTTTCTGAATCCCGTTTTTTGTTTTCACCCCATTTTTTCCCCATTTTTTTCCCTTTTTTCCCCTTTTCTTTTTTACCATTTTTTGCCATTTCCCCCCTTTCTCCCCACTGGTTTCCCCATTTTCCCCTTTTTTCCCCATTTTTTTCCCCCCTTTTGTTATTTCTCTCCATTTTTTCTCACTTTTTCCCTAATTTTTTCCCCATTTTTCCCTCCCTTTTCCCCCCTATTTTTCCCCATTTTTTCCCCTTTTTTCACCATTTTTCTCTGATTTTTTTCAATTTTTTCCCCATTTTTCCCCATTTTTCCCCCTATTTTTCCCCATTTTTTTCTCTGATTTTTTCAATTTTTTCCCCATTTTTCCCCATTTTTTCCCCATTTTTCCCCATTTTTTCCCCATTTTTTCCCCCTATTTTTCCCCATTTTTTCTCTGATTTTTCAATTTTTTTCCCCATTTTTCCCCATTTTTTCCCCATTTTTCCCCATTTTTCCCCATTTTTTCCCCCTATTTTTCCCCATTTTTTCTCTGATTTTTTCAATTTTTTTCCCCATTTTTCCCCATTTTTTCCCCCATTTTTCCCATTTTTTCCCCCTATTTTTCCCCATTTTTTCTCTGATTTTTTCAATTTTTTTCCCCATTTTTCCCCATTTTTTCCCCATTTTTTCACCATTTTTTCTCCGATTTTTTTCAATTTTTTCCCCATTTTTTCCCTTTTTTCCCCATTTTTTCCCCCTATTTTTCCCCCGATTTTTTTCCATTTTTTTTTGCCAAAAATCCCCGTTTTTTTTCCCAAAACCCCCATTTTTCCCCCCAAACCCCCCTGGTCTCACCGTTTCTGGATGAGGTAATCCTCGAGGATGTCCAGACACCTGACCATCTGCGAGAACACCAACACCTTGTGCCCACCTGCCCGGAGCCGGGGCAGGAGTTTGTCCAGCAGCACCAACTTCCCGGCCGAGCGCACCAGCGCCTGCAGCGCCAGGTCTGGGGGCGGCGGCGACGGCAGCGAGGCCCGCAGCTCCGCCACGATCTGCTCCTCCGCACCTGCGCAGGTGAGACACAGGTGAGACAGGTGAGAACCAGGTAAAACCATCATTGAACCACCAGTGTTTGTTATTGGGATTGTGATGTAATTCTGTAATTCCCCCACTGGCCACAGGGAGGCGCAGCTCCGCCACGATCTGCTCC